>NC_058022.1:25975525-26275525 GCF_019176455.1 Solea senegalensis | reverse complement strand
ATATAGACTCCTATGGAGCACCTTACACTTTTAATTCATCAAAACTTTATAAATCTCTTTACAAAAACCTCGTTCCCTGCTCCTCGGCCCTGGAGTGACTGACAAACTGACAGTAAATCTACCTACATTCCTGTTTTGTAAGCAATACCATGCTATTGCAGATGCTCCAGCCCTTGTCAACAACTTGTTCCAACACCTGACCACATGCGTCCGAGGGCTTCAGTGTCTCCTAGCAACAGTGAAACGTTACGGCGCTGTGAGCAAGTCTGAGACCACAGCACAGATTTCTACACCGTGTCATGTCTAATGGCTTGCTGTCCAGCTGAAATGCTGTCATTTTAAGTTTTATTACTTCCTATACACCAGGGGAAGATTGTGTGCTTATTCTGCACACGTTGGCCACAGATTACTCTGTGGGTATCTGAGCTGACGCCACCTCCCTGGGCTTAATCATGGATTTAACAGTGCCACTCATCAGGTTGTTAGTTGCGCTGCAGCTCTCAGACGTGGCTACGGGCCTCTTATCTTATCAGTCAATCGGCAGCGGCACGCAGGAAATGAGACACACAACACTGATACTGCCAACAACATTCATCTGTCAAGATACACTGGCTCAATTACCATACTGTAGCGCAAAACAAGATGCACAGCACTGCGGAGAAGTGGATAAATGACACGTTACAGGAACAAAGTCATTAGCTGCGTCCATATAGGGAATCCAAAAGCTTGGCGGAAAGATGTTTCTTTTTTTTTTTTTTGGCATATCCGTGTGGGAAAAATATGGAAGTGGGAAACTTCTTGCTGCTCAGACATGAATCTGCCTTTTCCTAACCATGAGTGTGTGTGTGTGTGTGTTTGCTTTTGATGCAGCCCCTTGAATTACTGCACATGTTTGCTGCTTGGGTGGAGGGTGTATATGAAGAGGACGGAGACAGAAACAGTATGAGAAACAGATTCACGGAGAGAGAAACAAAAGACTACGACAAACACATAGGGCGAGAGAAACAGAGAGAGGAAAAGAGAGAGATAAGGCTGCTGTATGCTGTGTGTGTGTGTGTGTGTGTGTGCGGACTGCATCTCAAGGGATCACTTACTCAGTATAGACACAGTACTGGAGGACAGAGCACAACAAGGGTTCATTGGCCAAAATCTCTCCTCTTTACACACACATACACAGAAACAATCCCTCCAAGCAATATTCCTGTAAGCACCCGTCCACTGAGGATAACCGCATTGACTGAAGAGGAAGGAGTGGAAGAGTCTGATAGAATGAGGGGAGGAAGGAGAAAATAAAACGGAGGGATCAGGATGAAGCAGGAGGAGGAGGAGGAGTGTCCACCTGGCTGGTGTCCAGGGGAATTAAACAGTCTGTTTACCATCTCAGTGCCTCAGGAGCGCCATGTTAGCCTAATGGCACGGACATGAAGCCAATTGATTTGTGGACCAATAGACTTGTCCCACTGCACGGGCAGATTACCTAGATCAGTGGCTCCGCATCAAGTAGACACCGCTTCTCGTTCGCGCCCCACAGGCAGCGGAATGTAAACAGGATTTAATGTGTGTCCGCGGGTGTGTGGGCAAGCATGCACACATACATGTATATAATGGAACAAGTGGGCTGATTTCTGCCTGTTTGAGTTACTTAACATATTCTTGCTGTCAGGTGAGATCTTTGTTGGGAGTCATTTATCCTGTAAAGATCATCATCACCTCTGAGGGGCTGTCTCTGTATGTCTATGAGGGGGCGGGAGGCTTGGATTTACTGTGCAATTGCAAGGTATATTGCATGAAAAGTGCTATAATAATTAAGTATGAATATGAATTCAAATGTGGACACAATGTGCCTGATTTTATCTTTTATTTTGTTTTACATCCATGCAACTTCATTTTCATTCGAAAACAATGTTGTTAGAAAACAGTCCATATCCACATCAGCATTTCAACTTTCACTGTCATTTAGGTAGAAATTGAAAGGGAAATTAAGTTTAACAGAGCTTTATGTTCGCAGTTGATAACTGAGTTGTGGCTGGAGATGGAGGAAGTAAATGCAGGTGACTGTTTTCAAAAGAGTAAAGGGCAGCCCTGAAGTTTTCAAACTAATGGGTAGTGTGGACCGCAAGTGTATCCGGAAGAGAATGTATACATTATTCAATGAAAAATGTAGTTGTATGGATGTAGACTTTGCAATACCATGCGTAGATAGATTGCTGATTTGTAGAGACGTGTTTTGGATTTGAGTAAGGGAATAAACTGCTGCCACTTCAGGCTCATTTAAGCGCAGGTTTTGTCTGCTTGGTAACGACTGGCGGGACGGAAGTCATGTCCAAGTTTTTGGCCGCTAAATGTGAACAGGCCCTTAACGATCCCATAATATCTACAACAATGCACTCGCATGTGGTGTGTAATCTCCAGGAGAAAGCGCTTTCTCACCTTCTGGTTCCTTCCTCTGCCCCCTTTATGAGACGGCTTAAAACTTTCCTCTCTGATTACGCTTATAGTTACGGCCGGTTCAAACTCGCCTTGAACCATCCCCGAGTTATTATGCTCTGGGCCCGGTTTGCTGCAGGACTTCCCATGGTGCACTGAGCTCCGCTCGCCTCTCCATCTGTACGTTGTCTGTCCATCTGTCTGTTCATATCCCATTAATACATGTTACTTCGCAATCCACTCCTTTAGTTCTGTGCTTTCTTGTCTTTTTCCATCCCGTTAAGTTCTGGCTGTATTTTTAGAGTCTGGATGAGTCACCATGACAGATACAGATATTATTATTATTATTAGTTTTTTGTGTATGGGAATTGCATTCTTCCTCTCGCTCTCTATCTCTTTCTCTCTCCATCAGCCCACCCTGTCACTAAGTGCTTGCTCATGGTGCAATGTTGAGTCTCTGTAAATACTATTGAAAATACTACAGTCTGCCCTGACATACGTTCGCTTATGATTTGGTGCTATATAAATAAAATGGATTTGACTTATATTTGACAGTCAGCTTTGGGTGGACTCGTAATGTTACAGTAGGATCGCCGTACTTACAAACTGAAAGAAATATAGAAAAATTGATCAAGGACAAATACTATTTGATAGAAATATTACATTAGATATGCCTTTACTAAAAATAATCACAATTTTGAATGTTTTCATATTAAAGCTACAAGGTTTTGTCCATCTCAGAGACCGATTTGAGCTTTAAAAGTGTAAAAACTAAAAGATTAGTTTCCTTTGTTGCTAAAAAGGAGACAAGAAATATAAAGACGCCTAACAATACATAAAGTCTTACAGCATTATATCTATATAGAAGCATTGTCCAGTGCAGTTGGTGCCATACATTTACAGTATAAATAGTGCGTATTATCCCTGCATTTGAAAAAAAAGAGGCTTTCTGAAGGACAATGAAAGACCACACACACTTGATACAATAGTTGCCCACATGTACAGCCGTGGAGTGAGAATAATTCCACATTTTCCACACTTTTCACTCATGTCAGTGTCCCAGTTGATAAGCATGAAAATCCATTTATCTACAAAGGAACTGTACGCTCCATATTGGACAATGTCTCTTTCATGGTCCCTTGCCGGTCCTTTCCCCCTGTCCACAAAGCCACCCGACTGACTCCAGCACGTCTGTAATGGGCCACATTCATTTGATATCGACACATCAAGGAGAGAGATTGCCGTGCATCAGGAGAGACGCGGAGCTGCTTCACACAAACAGCAATATGCTCTGAATATAAGAGAACAATGGATACAAGGCAGACGCAGTTAGCCCCCCCAAAACAAGAAAAACCTCCAATGGACGAAGTGAAGGCCTCGATATATACAGTAAACCTTTCATGACAGGAAAAATGACAAGGTTGTTATCATAAAAGAACGACAAATGTGGGTTTTCTATGGCAGATGCTGATCTTTTTCTTGTCTTTTCTTTTTGTTTTATTTTTTGGATGATTTTTTTTTGTCGGGGAAAAAAGCAATAACTCAATAATAATATATATATTTCATTTTCCTTCAGGTTCAGTCCACAGGATATAATGTTACTGCACAAACACTTTTTCTGGACATTGGTTTCTTTAACTTTCACTCATTTTATAGGGATAAAATATTACATAATGCCATGACTTAAATTAACTATTGCATTTTGAGTCTGCACTGCAAAACTAAACTTAGTCAAATTCCATTTTAAGTGAAAAAGTAAAGGTTTTGTGACTAAGTAGGATTCATACAGTCTTTGAAATCAAAAATATGACTATACCTTATTAATTATTACTAATTAATAATTACTATACCTAATTAATTCTATAATGATCAATTAATTAAACACAATGGCAAATAAGCTTCTGATTAATTGGCCCAACCTTTTAATTGGTCTACCTCTGATTATCATTCAGTCTCTCCCTCCTTTTCAGTGATGTTGTGTGAGCAGGAGAACGCCTCACAGATGGAGATCCAGAATTAGGCCTCGGAGGATGAGGTGGAGGAGTCGTCAGATTACAAATCTGAAGGTGGGGAAGGAGGAGGATTACACATGCGGACCTGGTTGTAGCCCGAATCATGCAGCTCACAGCTCGGCTGACTGTGTTGTCAAATTTAGTCCAATGGATTACGCAGTGGTCAGAGCACTGATACACTGCACTGAGGGAAATGTTTCAAAGAAAAACAGCTCTCCTGGATATTGTTATCAAAACACACTTCCACCACTGAGAGGGTCAATGTTATTCATTGCTCATCTAATCCATATTTGTGTAAATGAGGTGCACAGAGCTTTACAACACAAAAACCTTTGAGACACAGTGGTATTAACAGAGATGCTACGTCTTAACCACCCTCTGGCTAATGCAGCTAATGAATGAGAAAGTGCTAGCAGGCTAACGGCTCTAATTCTCCTTCACAGGCTATCATGTTGCAGCCCGGAGACAGATCAATACCATTTGCTCAACACACAGGAGGCCTGGGAATCTATAAAAGGGCTTTTATTGAGTAATTAAACACCCATTACTGTCCCTCGCAGCCAAACAATAAATTTGATCAGCCTCTCAGGCACAGATCCAGCCGTGATTAATACTCAGTGCATGCATGACATAAAAGACCACAATGACATTTTACTAAGTCCTGTCTTAGGCCCTTTGACAGCGCAGGGGACAAATGTGAAGGTACGTATATAGTAGCTTCTTCAAGGTTGTTTAGAGTGGATGGACATTAACAGAGCTCAGTGTGCAGAGAATGGGATTCTGGGAAACCTCAGAAACAGCACAATATTAGCCTCGGGCCAGTTTAAGATGAAATCCCACCAAGTACCTGCTGTCCTGAGACTGCCATGTCAAACAACACATCCTGCTTTACGTTAAAGACACAAAGTCTAATGGCAATGATGAGCTTAGTCTGTAACCCTAATAGGCTGAAAGAACAGTAAAGACACTACCACTACCTGTCACTAATATCATTCGTAATGAAATAGAATTAAATCAGTGAAATGCATTGGTAACAGTTCAGGGTAGTGTAGCTTCTAATTTATAATAACAAAAAAAAAAACATCATCATCACCCCAAAAAAGTTGCAAATCAGTCGACATTTATATAATTATCAAACTGAAGAGGGTTTTGCTCAGTTGCAACCAGTTAATTGTGGTTTTCAAACTTCTCTATTTACAAAAAAGTACATGAGAAAATGTGTGGAAATATTCACAGCAAGGAAATGGCTCAAAGTGTGTTTGCATAAACCCGTGTGTTTGTTAAATAAACACCATATACTAAATGTACTGTATGACATACAAACACTTTAACTTTGCATCACTATTCCACTCTTGCAAATATAATATCTGACTGACACCTTCATAGAAAATAACATGAGCATTGACAAATGCCTCAATCCTTTAACAACTACACTTCATCATGCCACACTTGTACTCGTTGTTCCTTTACTATTCACCCTTTTCAGAAAAGCTGAATACCCCCCACACCTCCCACCCCAACCCAATTTCCCAGTGTCCTTTTCTACACTTGCACAATTCAGAAACCTGCTACAATCCCATCCTTGTTGGGGAATATTTAGCGTTGTTGAGCCAACAATATGGCATCTGGGTGATTCTGCTAAATATGAATGGCCCATTCACGGGGCTCAATGGAGTCGCTTGGCAATGGCCCTCCTTCCCCTCCTTTCTCCATGCTCAAAACAATATTCAGCGCAGCAGTCTTGGCACTTTTCCCTGAAATCAACAAAAGAGGAACTCGAAGCTGTCCCTAAAACCCTCACAGCATTAAGCCTCTGTGAGATGCAAGTACTTGGCACAAGCAAAGCGATTTTACGACAATGGGCAAATCATACAGTGCTTTGTGAGATTTAGGGGATACAATAGCACTCCGTTTCCAAAGCACACATTAGTAAGCATGTCATCGGGACCCCCTGGGGGATTTGAGCAGCCTAGAGGATTGTGCGGTGAAGAGGATAAATATATGTTACTGGGCAAGAAGATGGAGCGCTGCCAATGCCTCCCTCCTTCACACAGCAGCACACTGTGGATCATGAGTGTGTGGAATGCATTAATAGAATAATCTTCTGAACACACAAACTAACCCACAAACTGAACCCATTTGGCTTGTTAAGCATATACATTGCAGTGCATCCAAAATCAATTTACAACCATTTAACAGAGCTCAAGGGGCGCTGATGAGGGGAGACAAAAAAATGAGCTCCTGCCATGAAAGTAAAACAATAATAACAACAACAAAAAAAAAAACAAAAAAATAACAAACAACACTTGTTATAAATGTGCGGCGCTTGCAGCCATGCTGACCTCTGAGTGCTAAACAAAACAACAACGGACAAGCAGACACCCACTCAAAAGTCAATACCATGCGTGCCTCCTCTTCCTCTTGTATGGTTAATGCATGATGCCAGGTAGGGGAGACAGACGGAGAGTAGGATCTCATTATACGCCGCATGCTATCATTAGTTATCTACCACATGTGTCCATCCTGCCAAGCCAACGGACTTGTACAAGCAACATCCTAACGCTTCCTGCCTGCTTCCACTGAGGAAAGTTGGCCAACATACACACACATACACACAGACACACACAAGCGCGCGCTGTAACATAAGCAGACATAATCACAGCTCGTCGTACTCCTCTGCTCCTGAGACACTTCTCTCAGTTCTAAATGATCGTAAAACTGTCTCCGCGTTTAAGACTGTTGCAGTTTTCCGACACTGGATTGGACAAACATCAATAATTGTGGTCGGAAAATAACAATTATTTTAGCCGCAGCTTCAATTCACGGTTTGTTACAGCAAGTGTGTGCGCAGAATGTAGGCCGTCACATGTGTCACTGAAACGCAGTTCAAAGTTGACGCACAATAGGCAATAACAACAATAATGTAATATAATTTCCGCCGATATCAGTATAACAAAGGTTCTGCATGCATTGTGCAAACACACTTGGAGACAGAACAGATAATTGCTGTGAATGTTTTGCCTCTGATCTGCAGAAGGTTTCTGTGTTTAATAAGTCGTTTTCTGCCTTTTCAGAAGCTTAAAACCACCGCTAACTGCTTTCTTCTACTTTCTTTAAGGAGCAAAACTCCATCTCCAATTATCTGAGATCTTATCATAAGTGTTATCAATGTACACTTGATTCAAAATGTTTTCCTGTCACCCAGCCCTTATTAATAGCACAGTTATTTTATTTATTATTGACTTATTCATGAATTTGAGAAGGGACAAACTGTAAAGTGACAGGTGCTAAAGTGCGCATTGTGTTGCACAAAGATTTTTAAACAGTTTTGAATCATTATTGTACTTAAATTAGTATGGAACTGCACATGCATACATTGCCAGAATTCACCACTATGAATTAAACAATAATGAATTCATTGTAAAAAAAACAAATAAACCAACAACAAACGCACAAATGCTATGCAATCATGTAATAAACGGCAACAAATAATTAGCTGTAGTCTCTTAATCGATGCTGTAAGGTTTGAAGCTGTTGAGCAACAGCAGGTGTTTTTTGGTTTTTTTTTTTTTCTCTTGCTTTCAGTTTGTGTCCGTCTCCCAGAGGCCACAGGCGGCTTCAGTGATGCTGTGCCACACGCCCAGCCACTCAACAGCCTTTGTGTCCATCCTCTGGCAGCTTGCCAGACAAACACACACACACACCCACACACGCACACGCACACACACACACACACATATACAAACACACAAAGTCTGCCTCATACCCAATGAGCCATTGTTCATTAACGCGCACGCACACCTTTGCGGTCTTGCAGACACAGAAGTGTCCCCGACTTACTCGTCCAAAGATGCCTCACTAATCAAGACATTCAACCTCAGCTGCAGACGGGAGGTGGAGGTGGAGGTGGTGGGACTAGAGGGAGGGGGCAGAGGTAGAGGGTGGTTTGAGGTGGGGTGGAGTGGGACCAGCAGCAGCAGACGCAGCAGACGGCCACAAAATCAGATCATCCAGCCAGAGCCGGCATGAGAGAGAAGAGCAGCGGCAACAGCAAGAGAAAGAGAGATTACGTTAGATCCTTCCTGTCTTAAACCTGTCATTTTCTTTATCCCCTGTAAAAAGAAAAACGGCCTCTTGTTGTCCATAATCTTTCATCACCCGGCCAAATGAGTGTTGATCTCCTCCACACATCAACGCACAATTTAACTGAAGACTTCCAGGGCAATAACCTAATTAAAGAAAGTGTCGTCTCATTTGAAAATGGTTAAGCAAATGTCAACTCGGGTCTAATTTGTGTGGAATTTTTCCAAAAAAAATTTATGTTGTTTTTTTTTTTTTTTTAAATAACTCCTTGGCATATTGAACACTTCAACACACTGACTGTTTTAATATGTGCCAGAGAATCCGGGCCATGGCCGGTGGAGATCGCCGCCAAAAACTAAACGGAGACGAGCAAGGTCTACTTAAAATTCAAGGAAATGGGGCAGTGGCTCGCTAAGGAGGTTAAGAGAATGAGGAGAGAAAAACTGCAGCTTTGATTTGATTAAAACCTACGACAATGATGCAAAAACTTCACACATTTTGAAAGAGATTTCATAGTTAAGTGTGATGGAGGAGTTTTGGCTTAGAAGGTTTGATCTAGTCTAGACCTGAGGTTAACCAGGAGCATCTTATTTTAATTCCCTAATTTCTTTTAATCTAAAGTCAATGCATTTAAAATGAATCTTCTTAGATTTATTTTTCAGTTGATTAACAATCATGTCTTGACAACTGGTCACAGTAAACACAGTCGAACAGCTTGTTTCATTTAAAAGGACTGTGCGGATAAAAGAGCAGAGTGTGTGTAAAAAATATAATGTGAGAATGCTCTGAGTTTTGTACAGTTTGTACAGTTTTTAATGTTTATTTTACACCGACATTGCACTGGTACTGTTCAACAGAGTGTGAATGCACAATGGCAATAAAAGTATTTTCCTCTGAGGTATGACAGGTAACTAAATAGTTAGCTGTGAGTCAGTCTGGTGTGGATCCTTCTCACCTTAACTACACCCATCAGAGTTTGACTAGATAATAACCAGTCAGCACTGGGAGCAGCAGCTGAATGGATATACCATATTATGTTTGAGGAAAGACGCTCAATGGTAACAACAAAAAAAAAATACAGCAACTGTCAGTCACAAAACCCCCCGAAACCCTGTTTAAAAGAAGAAATGGAGCCAGTGTGCCAGTGTAAAAGGAGAGGAGGGGGAGAGAAGGATGAGGAGGAGGACTGAGTGGATCATGGTGTCAAGGATTTGAGGAATTGGCGTCCGCACATCTACGGAGAAATGCGTCTCGGGCAGCGGCGCAACCGACAGCTGCCTGCCGTCTCTGGGAGAGGAACTTAGATCTGCGAGGAGGGGCTGTCAGCGAGCGTGCTGGGAAACACACAAAAGACTACACAACATTTAGCTGACACACACACACAAACAGCACCAGCACTGTCTACTGGGACAGAGAGAGAAAAAGAGAGAGAGATGGAGGGGAAATAAGTGGACAAAGAGTGAAATAGATGAGCGAGCAAGGAGACAAGACAGGCTGACGCACTGTCGAGCAAACGTGGAGGAAAGAAGTGCTGGTGATGTGGAGGGAGGGAGGGAGGGAGGGAGGAGGGAGGGAAGAAGGAGAAATAGAGAGAGTGAAACAGACAGACAGGTCCGAGAGGGATTTGTTCTATTTGCATGCGCCAGGCTCCCATGGGGTCCAGCTCCGCCCGGCAAGCCGAGAGCACAAAAGATAACACTTAACATATTTGCTAAAAGATGACAACCCAGCCTGGATCTCGTTTGAAGAGGCCCTTTGTCAGGACAAGCAGACAGGAGAAATCCACTGATATGGACGTGGCAGAGAGACACCGACACATCGTTCTCTCTCACACACTCTCTCGCTGTGTGTGTCTAAAAAGCACAATATTTCCACACGTCGCTTTACATCTGGCAGAAGTCCCACGGGGCGGGCCGGGGATTGCACACCGGTGGCTCCGGGACGGTAAAACAGCTTTTAATGGTAAACATTACAGACTGATAGAAAGTGTCAGGATAATTTATTTATATGGTCCCGCAGGGAGTCGCTCCACCAGCCTTGGAGCACACCAGCTCTCTCTATTCATTTGAGGGAAAAGTCCATATTTAGATAAATAAAGGAAGAGTAAAGGGGTGCCTATGTGTAAAGCACTTTTTCTTCTCTTCCTATTATCCGTCCTCTCTCTCTCTCTCTTTTTTCCGCTGTCCCTATTAGCTGTATCGGGGGGCTGCCAGAGATGTGAGGCGATACGTTATGTGTATAATGAGGGGGATTATTGCTACTGTCACTGCAACACGTGCAGACAGAGGAGGCACAGGGACGGATCTTAAGCCGAGGACTGTAGCAAACAAATAGACTTAGAGGACTAAACAAACCGCTGAGTATCTACATTATTTACATTGCACACAACACCACACGTGCAATGTTATGCCTCTATCTCTCACTTGAACGCACACACTTGTCATGCTAAACTGGAAAGCTAATTCATTCTCTCTCTTTTTTTCTAGTAAAACAAAAGCAAACAAACTTATAAAACACTCATTTGTTCAAATTCTGCAAAATACAAATCACACAGAAATCAATGAATTGTTTGAAAATTTCAATCAGACTTTGAGTCAGAAAAAAAAATCAAATGTGGAATTCTATGTGCTTTATATTTAAATAAATAAAAACACACATGTGAGGCCAGTGTGATATGAAGTCCTCGCGACACAATTTACATCACAGCTGGAGATTGAGATATCAACACACACACACACACACACACACACACGCTCACACACACCTGTACATACATGTACAAGAGAGTAAATGTAGATGCTGGACTCACACACACACAAATTTACACACGAGTGCACGAGCAGCACAGGACATGGAGCTAATAACTGTGTGTGTGTGTGTGCGGCAGAGAGTCAAAAAATCAATAGTTAAAGGTTGAGTCCTCACTAATAACTGCTACGGAAACATAGAACATGCAGTTGTGACACCTGAGCCTCGGTGTGTGTGTGTGTGTGTGCGTGTAGCCTACAGCCGCGCTCGTGAATGTGCTCATTTGTTAGAAAACCAATCCTCTGCACCTGTAACAGGTCAGGATGGCTGTTTTCATTTCCGACTATGTGAACGGGAAAGGACGTTCTCCTGAAACTACAAACTCACACGGATCATTTAGTAAAACACACCTGAGGTATAATTCCACGGCAGGTTGTGTTCACGTTGTGTCTTTAAAGCTGCCTTTGTTACGACACAATAGACTCATATGATCATAATAATTAATTTCAGTTAAATATAAACATATTCAAGAAATAAGATTAAACAAAATTAATTTGATAAATATGAATTTTGATTTTAAAATAATGGAGGCCTTGTTCACTGGGACTCCCCGTCCACAAATATTTGCAATATTATGCATCAAACTAAAAGCTGCACTCTTTAAAAAGTTAAATTACAACTCATCAGGTATTTAGTTTTTTATACACAACAGCATTTCAATTAAAGCTGCATGTGAAGCCAAATCAAATATATAACACATTATATATTGTTAACAAGTGTGACTTGTGTGTTTACCGTGGCTGCATTAGTGTGACACAAGCACGAAGTACAAAGTTGAAAAATAAACAAAAACCTAACATAATTCTCTGCAATTATCCTGCAGGATAATGTCAATTCTTAACACCTGAATGGTGTTTTTCTGCAGATAAATACACAAGTATTCCTCCAGCTCCAAAAGCTCATCAGGGCATCATCTTTTTTTTCACAATACATGAGAGTAAAATTTGATGGGAAAAAATGACCTACCATAGACGCTGCTGCTGCTGCTGATCATGTCGTGCTGGAAGAGGGAGAAGAAGAGGAGATGAGAGCATTGGAATTAATTTTGTGGAGAGAAAAAACCAAACCAAAAAAACAAAAAACTGATTCTCCTTTGAATAAAAAGAGAAATAATCTTTTACATTACAAAACACTTTCTACTGTTATTCTACAATTGTCTTTTCTCTCTTTGCTTTCTGGGGTCCTTGCACTGCTCGGATTTCAAGTCGTGTGAAAGGTGGGCAACTCAATAGGAGAGGCGTCTATAACCTACATGCATCTCATTAGAAAGTGGAGAACGGGATGACAGGCAGTGGTTAGAGGAAGGAGGGAGGGAGGGAGGGAGGGGGAGAGGTGAAGAGGGGGATACAGAGCAAAAAAAGAAATAAATCAACTTGCGCATGATTGTCCTGATGGAGAGTAGAGTTAATCTACATTTTCCTCAAAAAAAATAATCCAGATTATTCTTACTCGGTGTTTATTTTCAAATAACCAGAGTGCTGTTTGATAAACAGACATGCTGTGACACTGTATCCGCTCGCGCACAGCAGGGCAACTTGTTGTAACCGTATCGCAGCAAAAGAGGCAGCAGCAGCCTGAGAAAAGGCTGTGTGCGCGCAAGTTGTGTAATTCTCCCTCTCGACACTAATAATAATGAGAGCTACACACACACACACACACACACAGTGGACCCACAGCGCAGCTCTGCGTGTCCGCTCCTCTGCGTTTACAACCGTGGCGCAGGTGCGCTCCTTAAAACAATCACATTACAGGACGCAAATAAAACAAACTCGCAGGTGAATTCATGCACAGTTTGCAATTAAGGAAACTTGTAAAAAATAAAAAAAATAAAGAACCGAAGTGCACATGCATTCATCCGGGAGAGTCTCGCCTCCTGCAGACGCGCTGTCTGCTCTGACCACTGTGCTGTCTAACTGCAGACGCAGCAGATCCACGGACCATCCGTCCTCCACTCCGAGTCCTCACCTGTTTTTCTGGCGACGAGTCGGAGTCTCGCGTGGCGCGTTAGGGTCGCATGGATCCCGGGTCTGAAGTGCTGCAGGAGAACTGGGCACCGAGGTTAAACCGGACTGCGTGCGAGCTGAAACCATCCCAAGTTAACGCAGGAAACACTGACCACAGCTACTGCCATGTTGGAATTTCACCAGCCCCGAACAGCTGCTTCTCAGACTGACCAGTGCGCACCCCACTGCGCATGCGTGTAATGGAAAAAAAAGAGGGTGAGAGGAAGGGAAAAAAATCCCTCAATTCCAATTATTCCCAAAAGCGTATTATATTATGGAGAAGTGCGCAAATAGAGTCGGAATGGAGAAAGAGTGTGGAAGGAGGAGAAATTAACAAAACATAACTGATAATCCATTCATTTTTATATGAATTAAGGAATTGAAAGTACTTTCTTAAATCCAAATTCATTATCAGTTTATTCAATGCAGACTCCACTCATTAAAGCTGAAAACAACGTGTTTTATACACAGAAAAGTCAGGCGATCCATGTTATCATGTGACAATTAAAAGCACTCACATAAAGTTTATCAAGATAAGTTTCTGTTATAATAATGCTTTCCAGCTCGCCAACGTACAGTCCTAGTGATTTATTCTCAAGTGCAACAAGGTGGTAGACAGTATTGTTCCTGTCATTCCACAAGCTCACACTTTAGGATTTAATTGAAAAGGTACAGTGTCTAAGAATTAGTGACATCTAGTGGTGAGACTGTAGATTGTGATAAATGTCGGATTCCTCCACTCACTCCACTATTTCCCACAAGCCACAGGAAACTACAGTTGGGATGTTCAGTACTGAATTCAAACCATCGACCAGTCATTGACATTTGGGGTCAATATATTGCGGTCCACCCTACCTCACCCCACTTGTGTGGCTGCAGTTTGGACACCCACTGACATAGAAGAGGACGTGGGACCAAGTCTATTCACCCGCCTCCCCGTCTGCCCGGAAAATGTGGCTGCAAAGCACACGCCGCGTATCTCCCAGTGATAATTATAGCAGCGATATGGAATTAGCAATTGAAGCCCTAATTAGAATAAAAATGTCCCAGTTAGCATGTTATCAAAGCATCAGTGGGGGAAAGCAGGTCTGAGCAAGACATCAAAGATCACTTCATTGTTGCTAATCTGACACACACACACACAGAGAGAGAGAGAGAGAGAGAGAGAGAGAGAGAGAGAGAGAGACTACAAGTTGATGCTGGAAATATTCCTTAATATAGTCAAACATAACCTGAGGTGTGTGTGAAATGTAAATGAAAAGAAGAAGAATGCTATTTGAAAGGAGGAAAGGTAAATTCTCTCTCTCTCTCTCTCTCTCTCTCACACACACATACACACACACACACACAAAGGGTCAGCTGTGCAGCCAGCACAGTCTGCACACACTAACATGCTGTCCTTGAATCACCACCAGTGAGCAGCATATGCAGAGACTGTTTCCTTCCTCCACCTGCTCGTCTTCCCAGTCTTTGTTTACCGGCTGCAGCACATTATATACACACACGCACACACACACACACACACACACACACACACACACACACACACACACACACTTGTGCAGGCCCGAGCTACAACTTCCCTTGAATTGTCTGTAATCAATTGACTAAACAAAAATGTTTTAATTAATTTATTTGTTGTATTATTTTTTACTTATTTTATAATTCCATTGACTCACTAAATTTGTCAAGCCTGCAGTGTGCAAGGCAATCAAGGATTTGTCCGCATAATTAAAATGGACTGAAAACTCAAATAATTGCTGTGTGTGGTCGCTTTATGACGGATCATCGTCTTTGTTATGCAGCACTAATTATTAGTTAGTGATTATAAACTCCATAAATGCTCGTCTTTAATGTTTAAGTGAGGAAAACAGGGCTTTGTCTGATATAATGGTGTGCACTTACATTACCCAGCGTTGCTTTTTCCTCCTCTCTCATTTACATACTAACGGCAAAGGTATAATTCAAGTGTGTTGAATATGCAGTGTTTCTATAAAAGGCCTCGCACACTGGTATGGAGAATCTTGTGTATAGAACACTTTCAGATTTAATTCTATCACACATTTTCTGATTTGTGATTGCCACAGAAACTGTGTGTGTGTGTGTGTGTGTGTGTGTGTGGTAAAGAAGATTTAACGGTAACATAAATCTAAATAGATTTTAACTCATTAGCCATTGGAGAGGTAATGATGTAAGTCTGCCACTAATGAGCTTAAGCTCTTAATTGAATAGGAGGGGGGTAGAGGAATGCACACACACACACACACATATGCACACTACACACCATGGACACCCACACACAACCCTCAGTTCACAAAAGGATGTTCACACAAAGACGCACACACCTACAAACACAATCCCGCCTCCTGTGTTGTTGTGGGGAGTGTTTTTTTTTTCTTCCCGTCTCTCTTTGGGGTCATTGTGGGGGTGGGGGAGTCGAAGTCACATAACCAGCTAAATTTCGACTCCACTGCCTGCAAAGTTCAGCGTCGGCCTCCGTCACTTCAACACTGCTCTTGTTTTCAAGCATTCATTTCCCTTCAATGCACACATTCAAAATAAACAGAAACAATTAAATGAATTAAAATAAAAGGAAACGTGATTCTGTGTTCTCGAACATGTGACACACACACATGAATAAAAATGTGTTTTTTGAAACAATAAGCGCTTAATCAAAGGGCCCCTTGAACGTCTACACTAATCAAACCGCCTTGTCCATACTTTACAGTATGAGGGGGAAATATGCGACAAAGCCCACTGCTTTGAAGTCACCTCTTCCAGACACATTTCATACTTTTATTCATCTCTTCCTAATAATTATCAGCACTTAACCGGCCATGTCTGTGTAGACGTGAAAATGTCAAAATCAATTTGAGCAAAGACGAGCGCTTATATGATAAAATGTCCACATTTTACAGCCTGTGCGATACATTTAGAATAGGCCACATTCCCTGGGTAATACGCGCTGTGGAAATGATAATATCCAATGTCTTACAGTGTCTTCTATCAAGTGATACAAACAAAAACCCACCAGTGAATAGGGGGACAATCTCAAAGCAGGTGGGAATCCAGTGGGAAGAGGATTAGATTAACGTCCCCATGTTGCTTTAGATCAGACCTAAGAGTGTTGGGACCTATTTTAAATTCTGAAAATCCTCTATGCCCTAAATTATTTATTATGTTGTTCATAAACAAAGGCCAAAAACAACATTTTAAAATCTGCAAATCTGTGATGAATTAATTTTTCTTCCAGGAAAATGTACCTTACCTTGAAAAAAGTGAAATTCATATAACTAATAGTTGGAGCTTTGCCGACTTTTTATCTGTTTTTAAGGAGTTTATTCAAGATTTACTTGTATTTTGTGAAGGTTGTTTTTTCTAAGGAGGATACAAAACCATACATGACCATCAATGATTTGTAAAAATCTGTCAATGTGAATGTCACAATTTGCAAATGAACCATTTTTAATACTTAATGGTTATTAGAAGCTTAATGACGGGGCCACACGATTAGTGTAGTGGTTAGCTCTCTTGCCTTTGCAGCAAGAAAAAGACCCAGGTTCAAGCCCTGGTTGGAACAAGGGCCTTTGCGTGGGTTTTCTCCAGAATGAGTCTTCATTGCTATTGAGCATAAGTTTCTAAATTTGGCAATAAAGATTATGTGATTTACTATAAGCTCCACTGGGTTTGAGTGCAACACAGCCAATGCCATACACACATACCTGAGAGCATAAAGAACTTACACACATACAATCACAATAACTCACTCACTCTGTTACTGTCTCTTGCTCTCTCCCTCATTCTCCCTGACACACACACACACACACACACACACACACACACACATATATAGTGAGTGCCTGGCCAGCTTGCCTCTGAGCCCCACACTCTCACGCAGGCACTCATGCGGCTCAGCGGCTGTGACTTTGACAAATAACCAGGAAGTCCTGGTGTTGGCTTAAAAACTCCAACTTGTTCAGTTGCAATTCTGCATTTGTCCTGCTTTAATGGCTGTGGAAGTGGCTTTGGAGGTAATCTGTCAGTGATTGATTAGAGCCCGGGCCAAATCCCCTTCGCTGAACGCATTGGTAGGCTGCAGGCCCGTCTGCTGCTGTGTGAGCCACAGAGAGGCACAGAGATAGTGGAAGACACAGATCACTGTAACAGACTTATTCCATGTGGTTGTACACGTATATAGGCCTCCACAAACACAAGAGCTTGTCCATGTCTATTACAAATAAATGGATATATAATGGATCAATTACAAATAAAAGAATCCAGCTTGTACTGGTCATGTTTTTGACTTTCATTGTCTCATCAGGCCCTTTAGCTGTTTTCAGACATGAACCAGGACACTGTCTGGAATGCTGGGAAGACACATTTGTCCCAGATTGCTGTATATACCATTAACTCAAGAAAACATTATCGTGCTAACAACAGTAGGAGAACTTCAGAACAGACAGGTGAGGGCTAGCGCCACGCACAAGACAGGACACTTGCCCACTCGGGTAGATTTCTCTGCTTTGTTCACACATGAGCTCACTCAGACATTATCCAGAACTTTGACTTTACTTTGACTCTACTGAGCAGTAGTAAGAGTAGTGAGTAGTGAGATTTAAAGGCCATGTGAGGTCATTTCTTGTTTAGCAGACTTCTGAAAAAGCAGTTCTATTACAGTTGGTTATAGTTGGTTCCAGTGTGACAGCTAGTATCATCCAATTTTAGTGGTGGCTGGTGACATTTTATTTTGGGGGAGCGCAATAACCAAGTCAGTTTTTCACATGGGCTGTGGTTGTGGTTGATCATGCCTGATACCATTATTTTAAAAGATTCTCTTAAATGAAACTAAAAATACAGGACAAAAAGTTTTTGTCCTGTATTTTCAGGCATTTGAATTTTGCCTTCTCTATCACTGCATTGTTCGCATAGCATGTTCCATATGTATCCTTGTCTGTTTGTGTATATTATTATTATTAGTGTTCAGAGAAATGTTTTAAGTCTGTATTACCTGTATGAATCCATGCTTGTTTGGTGTCCACCATCTGAAAGAGGAGGCAGGTAAAACAAAACATGGCACTGGTCTGAGTGCAACCAGTTAGCCAGTCCTTCTTCTCAAACCAGCTCCTGTCTTTCGTTAGCTGTTTTATGGCGACGTTCGGCTGGTCGGGTCCGAGTTATAGAAGCCGAAGCTTTCCTTCTATGAAACGACTTATTTTGCAGCGAGAGAACGTTGTTTGTACTTCTTTTTCCATGATGAAATCGGCAATTAAGCGCTGGTAAAGTTAGCACAACTTACAGAGAAGCGAGCGGAGGCATTTCCGTTTCCGCCGGCACTGGCGGAAACGGAAACTCAGGATGCTGAACGTCACAACGATATTCAGGCTGCTGATTGGACAATATTATTAAGACTTTGACTGCAAAATAAACAATTTTTTCTCGTGTGGCTCAAGAAGGGCAGTGCACTGTCGTCAACTATGGGCCAGCTGCCCCTGCCAATTTGTAGGTAATATTTTTTTTAATTATTTTATTAATCCCCTTAGGGAAATTATTCCTCTGCATTTGACCCATCCTAGAATTAGGAGCAGTGGGCTGCCACACTGAGTAGCACCCAGGGAGCATTGGGGGTTGGGTACCTTGCTCAGGGGTACCCCATTTGAACCGACGACCCTCCGGTTACAAGCCAAGTTCCCTTTCCACTTGGTCATGGGCTGCCCAACATAGACCAACAGATGGATTGCATTTAGGTCAAGATTTAAGCATGTATGTTTTAAGGAGTGGAGTGGCTGAGTGGTTAAGACTGGTACCCTGTGTGTGAAAGACATTATGGTTGCAAGTTTGACTCCACCCTTGGCTGAATGTACTCAATTCCAATGTAAGTTTCTTTGGATGAAAGTGTCTGGTAAATGTAATGTAATTTTAAATAGCATGCATACAATTGTTGGGATTCCTTTAGCAAACATTTTCTTTCTCAGAAAAGGCCTTTGTTTATCTATTCAAAGATAATAGGTATTACAAACACAGCAGTTTATTGTCAGAAACATTAACTCTTGCCACAGACGTTACACACCGAATGTGAAAACAAAGGTCCCTGTATTTTGAGAAACAATGGTTTAGTTCGTCAGTGTCACATTATGAATTATAATGAACTGTAGTGTCTCTGTGCCACACGGTTGGTGTAGTGGTTAGCACTCTTGCCTTTGCAGCAAGAAGACCTGGTCGGACCAAGGGTCTTTCTGCATGGAGTATGCATGCTCTATCCGTGAGTGCGTGGGGTTTCTTCCCACAGTTCCAAAGACATGCAGATTTGGGGATTAGGCAAATTGGACACTCTAAATCAGACGAGTCAAATGTACGGCCCGTGGGCCAGAACTGGCCAACCAGAAGGCCCAATCAGGCCCACAAGATGAATTAAAAAGTAGTAAACTACTGTTGTAGATACCTGTGATCTGTAAGTTGCAATGCACATGTGTAAATGGTGAACTTAAGCATAACGTTTTCAGGTTTTTCATTATGTTTTGTGAAAGGATTCATTAAAACAAAGGGGAAAACATTGGAGTTCTTGTTGTTTATAGGTTATTATGCTATTATTTTACTCGTCCGGCCAACTTGAGATCAGACTGCTCTGTATGTGGCCCCTGACTTACAATGAGTGTGACCCCCCTGCTCTAAAATGACCCTAGGTGTGACAGTGGCATGTGGAGGATAAAGCGGTACAAGATGGATGTATGGATGTAGTGTCTCTGCACTGTAAAACTGTTCTAGTTCTATAGGACATATATCAGAACCTGCAGTGTCTCACTGCAGCTAAAATCCATATTACCCTTTATTTTACAAAAAAAAAGGTGTTAATGGCTGTGCACATTTAATCAATGCTTGTATTTCACATGCTGTAAATGAATTAGTCCACTGATGATTACATTTCCAATGATGTAATCACTTTTATGCAGCATGGGTCTATGATGACTACATTTGAATTCACTTGTAGAATAAATGAAGCTGGTAGTTGTGTTTTCATGAACACAAGTGACTAATAACTAATCAAAGGACACCTGAACAGCAAAGCAATTAATGCAATTCAATGTAAATGTGCGTACAAGTGGACACTTGTGTGCAATGTTCATGCTGCAAAGTTGTCAAGACTGACCATGAAAATGAAAGTAATTGGTGCTAAACAGTGTTTACAATGTTCCGCAGAATTACTGTCCCTGGTATAATCAGTCAACTCATTTCAGACGCACTAAAAATGTTCCATTTCTCTTTCGTCTCCTTTGTAATCAAAGCTGAACATATCCTTTTGCCAAACATGTGGAGGCTCTGACCATGAAAATGTTCAGCATGAATCTTAATATTGCTTAAGTGATAATTATTCTGCTCGCCTCAAACCTGACTAACAAAATGGAATTCAATCAGAGCCGGCACATAATGACAGTCATTATGAAAATAATGAATAAAAAAGTAATAATGACATCCCTATCTGAATTCAGACCTCTTTTTCTCACACATCTCCATGGTGATCAGGTTTTTTTTTTTTATTTATTTATTTATTTTTTTCTAACCCTACATTCTGGTTGGCCCATGGCCGCTTCAGTCACACTGTTTATGGTAAACCAGGCGTTGTGTGTGCTAGCACTGTGCTTGGACTCATTTAATTAACCACTTGAGAGGTGTAGCCGAGTCTGCGGCAGTCCACCGTTGTCTCCTGCAGTGGTGAGTGCAGGGTTATTGTTGCTGACCAGTCCATCTCTCAGCGGCTCCCTGCATCTCTCGCTGCTGCTTCTTTGAAATGAGACGAATCTCACTCTGGACAAAAACATGCCTTTCAGCGACTAATGTGAATCAACGCCCGAAAATCAAGAACGGCATAATTATGAGGAAAACATCTCACCGGGGTTGTGGAGGAGCAGATTACACATGCTGAGATTAAATGATAAATCACTGGCTGCTCTGCTCCATTAAAGCCTCCGAGTCAAATGCAATAAACTGCAATGAAAAATGCCTATTTAACTTTACATTATGCCAATGTAAATCATTACAACTAGATTTTAAATGACTAATTATTCACAAAGTAAAGTCTGCTTTCGCTGCGATTATGGCAGTTATTTCGAAGTGTGTGATTTCACCTGGATGAAGCATGAAAGGTGATTTCTGTGTGTGCTGTAGTTTGTTTCGTGTGGGCATTTCTTTCTAAGCTCCCCACTCGGCAGAAGTGTGTGCGCTGGACCATGTCCTTGAGGTTTACTCTTTTGATTCAATAGCGCTCCACATGGATGGACTCAATCAGATACCTCAAACCCAGTGAAGGGTGATGTTCAATGGAGCTGAAGTTACACTACAGCAGCAGCTCCTTAGAGAAAAGACAGCCATGGCTCTCAGATTATGTTTACATGGAAAGACACTCATTTTTCAGCTTTTGTAAACCAGCGACAACCTGATTGTATGTACTGTATGTAAACAAAGTCCCCCAGACTTGTTGATAGGAGGCAAAATGGTTAAATTGTTCAATTGTACAGAAACATTTCATGTTTGGGATCAAGTAGTGTTTTGTGCTCGTCTGTAGAATCAAGGTTCAAAATAAGACACAAACTTTTCTACTATTAAATGAAATCCACTTTTATGCAAATTATTCAAATGTATAAGTCAAACAGTAGATGCGCATCGGATGTATCACATCATTACGACTGCATATAGCTTTAAAAAACAGGATCTGATGGCTGTCAGAGAGTACAGCTGCAGTAATCTGTACACATCGTTCCAGGATGCTGTCCTGTCTCTGCTGGCAATCACAAGCACTTCCTGAACAATAACTGTGAAGGTCTGGCCAAAGAACTTGAAATGGCCAATAGGTTTCTGGCTGTAGAAGCCATTACTCCTTGAATACCTTGAGGATAATGAAACTGGGACAGGGGAGAGAAGAGATGGGGAAAGTGTGCGGTTGGGGTGCAATGAGCCATCGCAAATTTCTGTTTGAACCCATAACACTGTGGCCATGTGACAAATGATAGCAAACACAGAGCCCGAGCCACTCGTAGAAGATTACAGTCAGCTGAGTTTCAACTAAAACCCAACAAAGGTGCTTTTTCGCTCCCTTTTCTTCTAGATTCACACTTTAGCTGTTCATGTTACGCTTATTTAACGCACGGCCGCTGACAGGCACCTATTTGTATTTTTGCAACAACCTTTGTGTTCAAGTAATATGAAGGGGACTGTTTGATATTTTTGGGAAATGTGCTTATTTGTCTATTAATAACAATTAGCATGAAGGGAAATGTTTAAAATTAGATGGTTAGCAGGGGGGAACAGGTTACCATTGCTTACAATGTACATATTAATAGATGCTGCGGCAGTAATGGGAATTTAAGGGATGAACCAAGCTCCTACTGTATGTTCCTAGTGTCCTATGTTACAGCGGCTTTACGTCTCAGGGTCCTGTGTTCTAAGGGTTCTATGTTCCCAGAACCCTATGCTATGACAGGCCTATGTTTGCTAACGCATTATACCTCAAAATGTCGAATTATCCTTCAGGGAACTTATTACATGCTTGGAGTTTTAAATCACCAAATGTCAAGTGTTAGTTTTCCTTATAAGCATAGGGATTTAGGGGATGAGGATGTGGCTCTAAGGAAAAGCTAGACCTGTGCACTGTAAGATTCACTCGAAGAGTAAGTATAAGGAAAGTCACAAGAGGCTTTTTCATTGTCAGGGTAAGTAATCTCTCACTAAATATGGCTTAAAAGTTTCTGTCATACCATATCACAGTAAAAATCCATTTTCTCTGAACAAGCAAATACATTTTCTTGCACTTTCAGCATGAAGGGCTACCCAGACAATTTCTGATGTGAGTCACATGTCAGCTTCTACCAGCTCGATCTCAGAAATGAACATTGGCTGGGAACAGGACTTCCTGATTGGTCATTTTGAAGCAAGAGAAGTGCGTCTGCATGTCCTGACCTCTGCCCGTTGTTTCTTCATACTCTGCTGTATAACAAGACCATCACACAGCAACGGCGGGAGACAGGTCTCAGCTGCTCGCACTCTTATCAGAATGGGCTGTGCGGAGTGAGACGCCTCAAGGAAGTATCAGTAAACAACGCTATAGGGTTCCAGTTGCTATACGCTCAGACGCTCATGCAAAATTCAGCACTTTGTAGACTGAGATGGAGCCAAGGCAGAAAGCAGGGGTTATGTTTTAACTGGTGAACCTTCAGAAGCTCCACTATTTCCCCTCTAATTCTGAAGGAAATGTTTGCAAATACGACCTGAGTTTGCAAAACAGCAATATTAATTTGCCACATTTACGCACAAAGACGTTTAAACAGCTGTTGCGATTGCGGAGCTCCAGCTCCAACCAGTTATCTCTAAAACACTGTCTTCCTCTGGAGTCCTTTAATGGTGCGATCGCCCTTAACTCCGCTGTAAATCTCTCCCCAACAGCTTATGGTTCAAATTAATGGCCCTGCCATAAGTGTTTGAATTTCATGAATTGTAATAATACTTACATCACAAGACACATGAAGTCATGTCTCCCGCTCTACAGTGGAGATATGATACATTTTAGAGGGACGCACAAAGTGGTCCCCTGGTAGGGTAGTGATGTATTCTAATAGACTGTGCTGGCCAACCCCCGGGTGCAGATATTCATGATTCATATTTGAAGGCAGCAGAACATTTAAATGGGACATTAAGTGGCGAAGAAGATTAAAACACTGTTGGCTTTGTGGAATATCTGGGACGTTCGCCTGTTGAGTATTATGCCTTTTATTTCCTTCTTTTTTTTTTTGCCCCTGTAGACTATAATAAATCTGAAAGAGATTTAAATTAGCATCTCCCTTTATGTATGGAAATATACATTAGAATTATAATACAAATGTTCTTTTGCAGATGTTTTGTGATTATGGCATGATTCACAGCTGAAAAAAAACAACAATTCTTTAGAACAGTGTTTCCCAAACTTACTCTATGAGGACCCACGTTTTAAAGATGGCAAACTATTGTGACCTAAATAAAAATACAAATAATTATCGTGACGAGGGCACATTTGTGCATGATGTAGTAACTCATTTACAGCCATGTTAGTAAATAAAATTGTGACATTATAAAGCAACATTTTATTGCAGTAACTGCATTGCTAGATCTTTAACGACTCAACTTTGGCATTATGGCAATTTGTACGGTGCCGATAAAATTAGAAGACAGACAGATGCATCCTTGTCTGTCATTAGCTCTATCTATAGCCATTATTATTATTATTATACTGTAGGTGCATGTTGTGTGTCTGTAAGAGTGTGTGTGTGTATGTGATGGAGCAGGAGGACAGGCTTGATGATCGCATGTCTCCCGGTGGCTGCGTGGAGCCAGCCAGCCGTAGCAGGACTGCCATAACCACCGGTTGAGCTCTGTCAGGGAGATGACCCGCTCCCTATTCAACAAGACCTGCCACCCTGACAGACATACAGACCGACGGGCAGACAGACATACAGTGTGACAGACAGAGAGACAAAAGACACAGCATTTGAATATTTTAACTCCCGGCTGATTCTGTTAACTCACTGCCTCTCACCGAACTGCTGAAAACAGGAAAAAGCCGTAGGTGTAATTGGACTGCAGCAGCACAGGTCAGGAGTCAATGATCTTATTTGAGGGCTAACACCATTTAAGACTAATTTGAGACTATGTGTTATTGTGCCTTTAACTAAGTTTCTAACCTGATCTGTACAGAGGTTCACTGTGCTTTTAAAAAGAGACCCGGTGCCCTGCAAAAGGCCATCTAATGGTTTTTCAAACCCACAGTATTACTTTAATGTACCGTAGATCAAAGGATAAGGGGGAGAAAAAAAATATGTGCGCTGAGATGATTTTAGTTTTTCCTTTATAAGAAGTCCATTTGGCTTCTCACTGTCATAAATAATTATACTGCAGATCAAAGTTGTAGCTTTACAAAAGATTAAAAGGCACTTCAGTAAAAATCAAAGCACATCTATTGTGCATTTTAGCTCGAACATGCTGTATTTTAAATTATTGGGATTGATGACTGTGTTGTGTCCAAATAAGGCATGCGCAAAAATGTCAAACAAACCTATTTTGTCATTACATTTGAAACTGTGGATCTTTAATGTGAATTCTCAGCGTTTCCATCGACATATTTTATGCACATTTTGGATTTCGCTCATACAAAAACCTGAATGGAAACGACAGAAAGTCATTTTAAAAAAAGGGAACGTTTTTTTTATCCTTGATGGAGGTGTAAAAGTGAATCGATAAATACAACTGAATAAAAGCAGACGTGACTGATTTCCACATTTCACTGCACTGGAAATAACAGCAGGAGCGGCAAACCCGACACTGCAGGCAAAAGGAGGAATGTGTGGACTGATGAGGAGACGGCAACACTTTTCAACTTAGTGTAAGAAGCAAACATTTCTATAATAATTAACTAAAGCAGCAATGAAATTCCACCATATATCAGATGCTACTGGCGATCTTTATTGTTATCCCTCTGTGGTGACTTCTTCTTAGTCTAACTTTAAGGGATTTTGCCTAATCTTTTTTTGCGGTACACTGTAATGGAACCCTAGCTCATGTTAACTGGGATTCTCATTAAAGACCAGGCGCTCCCGTGTATGTTCACGTTGTTGTGTATCCTGACACTGTTGCTTCAGTGTAACTGTAGTGAAACTGTGTGCATGAGTGAGTTCGTTTTTGTCATCGGTGTTTGTGTGTAACTAGCGAGGTCAGGACCCCGGCTGGAGGCCCGTCCCTGGAGAGCTCGCCTCCAGCGTGGCCAGCTAATACTACAAACAATTAAAAACCACTGCTGCCTACCCCCAGGGCGCCGGGCTTTATCCCGCTCAGGTTGGCGAGATCGCTGCTTTGCGCCGCACAAGACTCCAAACTAAACCGTCAGTATCTGGTCTATAACGATGCCGGGCGAACACTGAAGATGGAGAGGCAGAATCGATATGGCTACAGCCTGTGGACCAGTGTGGAGACAGAGGCCTATTATTAGGACGTCCTTTCTTTACCACCTGAGCCACTTACACACTTATGGTAGTCACACACACTCAAACACACAAACACACACACTGTACATTTATCGCTTTCTTGGTCAAAAGAGCTTGCATTTGAGAAAGAATAATGCTTTGGGGTGTGTTATTTATTTTAATCTCCAGAGTTATTACTGCAGACAAGCCTCATTTTCTAGCAGCACTCCCAAATATCTACAGTGCTAAATGCAACACAGTCTTCCAGTTTGCAGGTAAGAAGTAAGAATAAACTGTATAATGCAAATAATACATTGCAAATATAATTATAATTTGAATGGAAGTCTGTGGGAATTGTAATAAAATATGTAATAAATTATGCCATGTCCACCATTATTGTGTGAACTTTATGGCAACACGTAGAACAACAGTGTCTGAGAGCTCTGTTTGAGTCATATAAAGGTAATTTGATTGGCTAACGCCTGTGTTGGTATATTTGCATATTGGTCGACACTCACAACGATGCTGGGGAAGATGGACAATTCTAAACTTTTGCCCACAATGCAATTTGCCAACACTTGACACTGATTTGTTCAAAGTGAATGCATTCTGGTTGACACCGCCACAACATACGTTTTTGATGAGACTGGGTTGCAAACATGCTCCCTCCCTCTCTCTCTCTCCCTCTGCTGCTTTGAATTCACTTGAATAGAAACAAGACTGCTGCAAAATTAATCACAACTCTGAGAACCAACAAATAATTCACACTCATGGTCCCATCTGATGCAATGATGTATCGTGGGTGCGCTACAGAGCGGGCCCTCGTCTTCAGGGCAACGTCGGGATTTGCATTTCATAGTGGACGCAGTTAGCGTACCAGTCGGCCGGTAAAGATAACCAGTCAGCCAACCAGTTATCTCCCTGGGCATATGCTGTGTCCACTGCTCCAGAGCCACACTGTCAAAGCCATTGTGAATCCTAATGATCACAGTGCATCCTATCCACTCAACACACACACACACACACACGCACACACACAGGCACACGCTAACCTACACACACTCCCCAGTCTTCGCTCCAGGGGTCCTGACAAAACAGGAGACGGCGGGGACTTGTCAGAAGACAGCGCTGCCGGTGCTCTCCACCTGCTCACTGATTCTTACGCCTGGAGGAGCCTGAAGGCACTGCCATCACACACCCTCCCTGTCCATGCATGGCGCACACTCACACACACACACACACACAAATCAATAGACACACACATGCCCACACACTTGCGGACACACATAGATGCACAGGGCGCATATACGCGCCGGTCTTCCTCGTCTCCTTCCTACTTACCTCCCACCTCTTTTCTTCTTAGCACCCTTTCCCTCCATATCCTGTGCCCCCGCCTCACCTCACCCTCTTCCAAGCGCTGAGCGTATGAAAAACAAAATACACACACACACAGCCTCACCTGTCAGGTAACATCAGAGAAGGGGAGAGTTGAAGAGACGTGACAGCATGCTGAAGGAATGGTGTGCCAGGGACACAGACCTCACCCCGTTCAACTCTGCTGTGCTGAAACACAACAAGCTCCAGCCTCTCACCTTTGTAAAGGATCAGGTATGTTTGAGTGGAGAGTGCTGGAGAAGCTCCAACAGTCAGAGCAGGGGAGACATGCTGAGGAGAGGAACTAATATATCAGAGAACAGAGACGGAGTTCTGATAATCAATAAGGCACCGGGAGGAAGTTGGAGAGGAGGAAACAAAGACAGAAAGAAGGAAAAGGAAGCACAGGGTAGGGAGGGCCAGCACACGCAGCCCAAAGGCCTTTTCGGTATCCATCAAATTCAACAAGTTGGCCTGAGAGCTTGCAGCTGCTGTATGTGGTGAACCATTTACACAGCGAGGTCCAGCATGTCAGGAGCAACAGCAGCAGCAGCCTGGCAGACACTCTGCTATGAAGGAAAATATCCACTATGAAAAAAGTCAAAAGATTGTTATAAATCCACTTTCTTACTTTACTTTTTCACTTTGGTCAATTTCTGGTATGCCTTTATTTTATTTTTTAGACAGGAAAAGGTGCCAAATAGGAGACATGCCGTTACATTGAGCCATCAGAAGCAAAGAGCAAAGGACTATTTAAAGTGTCCGTTGTCATCATTATGGTACAGATACAGCTGACCCTGTTTACTGACTGCTTTATTTAAAGGTCGAGGGTGTGAGAATTTGTGACATCTAATGTTTAATGGACATGAACTACAGTGGCCTTCACATACCAGAAAGGATCCCAATGCAAACTCTGGCTGGTTTGGTTTGGAAAACCGTAATCTTCTAAAATCAATTTTTTATTTCAAAGTGACTATAAATTTACACACACACACACACACACACATTATTTCTGCCAGTAAACCCTCTTAAATGTCACACACTGGACTTAATAAGTTCCCCAGTGACATAAAGTATATTAAGGGATATTACAATGCCTAGACATTCATAAACATGACTAAAGTTGTAATATTGACATAAATGTACTCCAGATACAAAAGCTCAGGCATCACACACCAGCGTTCCAATTTTTTTTTTTTTCTACTCCCAGAAACGGGCCAATCAGAGTGAAGCAAGCTGTCTGGGATGGAGGAAGGAGAGGGCGGTCTTCAAGAGCCTTGAGCTAATAGTGCCCGTTTCACTCAGAGGTTGAGCTTGAGAGGTTGCATAACAGGCTTGAAATAAATAACGACTTCTTAAAAAAAAGAAAGAAAGAAAAGTGATTCATGCAAAGTTACGGTCGTGGAGACTTCGAATAAAAACATATTGAGCTGGAAATGAGCACAGAGATCCCCTCTAAGATGTAAAATCTAAACACAGCAGAGAATAACTAAATTCTGTAAAAAAAAAAAAAAGAAATATGGCAAAGATAACAAATTACACACAACTCTCAGCCATTGGAATGCTCAGTCGTGAAAATGAAATCAAAGTTAAAATCACATTAAAGACTCCACACGGAATGTTAAATAAGATAAGAGTCGCAGACCTGTCAATAGTAACAGTAAAAGACTTGTCATTGACCCTGCGTCAGGCTGGTGACATGCAGGGATTTTCCTGCCTCCTGCAGAAAATATGCTGACACAGACCTCAGCCTCCTGTGATCCTAGAATACACGCAGTATCTACTGACGAGTCAACTTTTCCTTAGCTCCTGAATGTTACATGCAAACAGTGTACAGTCGTCAGTACAAAATAATGTGACATGCAAAACTCAATGTATTCAAGCCAGGAGAATGAATTAGTAATATGTGTGCATGTCCTGGCCTTGGGAAAACATCCCCGCTTTATAATTAAGCCACTGGCAGTCTCCAGCGAACCTTAGCGCAAACCTCTGCGTCTCCCCCACTGGTTCGAGGGGAATGTTAAAAGCGTTGCAACTAATTGGTTCCCCTGCCTCCTGTTTGTCATGAGAATGACACAACAATCAACTGCCTCCATCAAGTGCTCCGGAATTGGGAAGGGAAACAACAGCCCGGTTGTGTCGCGTCACACCGAATGGAGTGGCTGTCAGTCGAGGCATTAGTGAAGACTGATGTCACGCATTAGTCGCGTCCGTCCGTCGTCCGCCGCTGTGTGTTTGAGCCACAGCAGCCAAACTTGTCCAATTATCATGAAGCAAAATTGATCCTAACTTCTTTGTTTACACTCCCTGCGAGGAATTAACTTCTCACACTCGGCGAATGCCTCCATTGTCTAATCTCATTATATCATTTACTTTAAGGGAGCCCTCCAGCATATATATTCAAGAACAGCTCTCCAATGCAGATTTGAGAGGCTATTTGCAAGTCAGAGAAAGCTACTCCAGCAATAACGACCACGCTCTAGTGTTAGTTATCCTCAGTATCCACAAGAGCCATTTTCATGACAGGGTGGTGAATGATTTTCTCTTCATCAGGAAGAAGAGGATCTTCTAAAAACAGTCTCTTTTTTTCCCCCCCCCCCTGCATCTTCCACGTGCACCCACCCATCCACCTCGAGAGATGGTGCTGGCTGAAGAGCCCTCTTAATGCTCTCAAAACTTACATCATGCATTGTTTCACTGCCCGCTGTGTTTTGCAGGCTCTTGGCCCATTCGGGTGCTGGATTGAGTGTGTGTAGGTTAGTGGGTGGGAAACAGAAGTGGGTTCTCTGCAAGGGGCACTGGATGCAGAAATTCCTAATAGGACGTAATTGAAAATCAGCACTTAGAAGCCGCTGGCTGGTGTTTTCCTGATGTGCCGTGAAGTGCCACTGCAATCATGTGCTACACGCTGCTGTGCTCAACATGCAAGTCCAAGGGCCGGGGCATCGTATGTATTTCAATAGATATTCGTCATACAGTATGTGGGATTTCTCTTGCAGGCTGAACTTTGTGTCGCTGTTGGATAGAGCGCAGCAGCCTTGAGAAGTTTTACTGAAATGTGACAAATTTCAATGAGCAGGCTGGGTGATGTGAAGTGGATGGCTCACTGAAAGAGCCTCAGCCTTAGTATTCCTGATCTTTCTCTATCTGTCTTTCTCCCACTGCTTGTGTCCGCCACTCTCGGAACAAACTCTTCTTTGTTGCCTTTGGATACTTCCCACCCTCGGATAGATTTGACCAATTGTTATTAAAGTGTTTAGCAGATGCTTCATGCGAGACGAGTCCTTGTTCCATTTAATACAATTTGAAAGGCAAAGAATAAACCCTTAAGAATATATTGAGCATGAGGTATGATCACCTCACTGAAGGACATGCCGACGGGAGAATGGAGACATGGTCAGAGAATTGTGCAGAGTGGCAAAATAACACTGCTATTTGCTTCCATTGTGTTGTTCGAGGATACAAAATCTATTTTTACAGGGAGGACGTAGCCTTGGCAATGGAAACAACTTGATTAAAGAAGAGGAAACCAAACAGAGAGTAAAAGACATAGACAGGAGCGGCACAGGCAGAGGTTACATGATCCAGTTCTGATAATCCACACATTTAAATGGTTCGACGGCAACAGAGCTGAAATTCTATAGCTGCCCGCCGCACTCAATCAGCCACAATATCTTGCCCCAGCACACAGAAGCTGTTCCGGAGCCGCTTAGCACCAGGATAATGATCAGATTAAAAGCTTTCGACTGGTGAGGCTTGGACTAACGCCAGGTGATGGGAGCAATTTGCTGCCCAATCAACACAGGACACAGGAGGGAGAAGTGCTCCATTGGCTCCCGACGACAGCGGGGAGGGGTTGTGAGGGCGAGGAGAGACGGTTGGAAGCCTCCAACCTCAAAAAGCAGCTGGTGATTCAACAGTTCCTCATGTCAGATTCCATTACACACCCTTCCTCCTTTCTCCCTCCCCCATCTGTCTGTCCTTCTCTCCACCTACAGATCATTTATCCGTCCACATCTTATCTTCTCCTTCTACTCAAGTTCTTTTCTCGTCTTCGCCACTATTACTCACCAAAAATGACACGCTCAGCAGAAGGCCAAGGTTTTCGCTGATTATTTCTGTGACTACATGTATACTACGCCTGTCGTCCACTCTGCTACTGGCCTTTTCGAGCTCTTTAAAACCAATGACCCACATTCACTTCCTGATTGGTTCCGATCAGCCAAGATTGGACTACACTAAACTAAAAGTAAGAATGCAGATTATCTCTGAAACACAGATTACATTAAAATTGAAATTAAAATGTAGTTGTATGTAGCCTGTATTTGGTTTCAGCCATACACACACACACACACACACAAACAAGCCAGGGAAGCACTCTCAGAGATGGAGGGAGATGCCTTTGTCAGGGAGAGAAAGACATGAGTGGGCCAGCATGCTAATCATCGATCGGATGATTAAGGCAGATGAGGAGGGCTTTTTCCCTCAGTGAAAGATCTGATTGTCGGTTTCCTCCAGCCTGGTGTCCAGGGAGCACGCCGGCGGCAGAGGCTCAGGATCAATACACTCAATCGCAGCTGAGAGGGGCAGCGTCAGTCACGCTGTGCCAGACTATTAGAGCCAAGTAGGCAAACAGTGAATAACTCCATGCTTCCCTATACTCCCACCTCATACCACAGGGGGAAGCGAGGAACTGGCCAGGCTGGCTGGAGGGAATGTGTGTCTGTGGTAAGTGTGTGCACTTGTCACACCTGCCTCTGGTTTGGTTAAAGGAGTAGTTTGACAGCTTGTGGATTATCCCTCCTCACTTACTTGCTGAAGATTTAATTCTGCATGCACCCCTTTTTAGGTTTTATAAAAAAAAGAATAGATTAAAACGTGCATTTCAGCTCCATATCTGAAGTAATCTGCATCCACGTTACCATGGAAACTTAAAGTATATGTGATGTGATTGAGTATATCAGTGCCCTGCGTTGTAGTCCACTTCCTGCATTTGGCTCACCACAAACGAAACAGACTTTCAGAGCAAACAAACTAGGATTGGAACTGGAAAGGCTAGGAAAAGAAAATACTGCTAATGAGACTTTTTCTTTCCTATACTTAACCTTACCACCATGCTCCCTCTTTATTCTCAAGTCCAAAAGAACATAACATAACAAAAGAACATAACAAATCAGTGTGATCTTTGTTAAAGTCAGAAAACCACACGTGCAGCCATCAACGACGCTCATGTTCATCTCTTTCCTTGAACATCATGTGCATGGACGGTAAAAACACATCCTGTGTCCCTATTGACAACGTCAACCAATGCGGCAGGGTTGGAAAAAGACCTGTTAGCAACGTAAGAAAGGAGAAAAGGGAGGATGCCACTTCTCAGACAGCTGTGTCCCTGACAGACAATAGATGGCCCAGGTCCATCCATATCTATCTATCTATCTATCTATCTATCTATCTATCTATCTATCTATCTATCTATCTCTCTCTCTCTCTCTCTCTATCTAACTATCTAGCTACCTATCTCTCTCTCTCTCTCTCTCTCTCTCTATCTATCTATCTATCTATCTGTATCTCCAATCAACCAATACCTACCTACACTGAAAAAAGAAAACAATGGACGTTTTATAATATAATATATTATTATTATAATGGTAAACATAATAATAATAATGATACTTTTAAGTTATATGAAATCATCTCCATATCACTTGGCACCAACTTGAATGAATTTGTGTTACCAATTGAAATATTTATTTTTTACTCTTTTGTTACCTACTGCTCTATTTTCTCATCTATTCACCAGCTTTTTTTTTTTTTTTATTATTATTTTAGAAATTCACTATGATCTCTTCAGTGGAGCCTGCTTTTGAATAGAGTGTTTGCAGCGTTCTTCTCTAATCTACACCTTTGAAAAAAAATCCAAAAAAAAAAAAAATCACAGGCAACCTTGTCAGGCAGCAGCGTGGAGATGCAAAGAGAAATTGGAGGAACGGCCTTGCTACAGGACCATTCTGAATATGTTAACAGCGCTGCTTCCCTTGAACTGTCACAACTTAAAAATCCGCCGTGTTAAGAGCTTCACATGCAGGCAGCCATGAATATCTGCACATATCCAAAGACTTGGCCACAGAGGCTCTTAAAAAGCACTTGTTGTAATACATGACCAATTTCCCAGCAGCAAGTGTAGGAGAGCATTAACATCTCCTCAGCCTGGTTCGGTTTTAATGCGATGGAGATGTTATTAGAGCCATCACAGGCCCAAATGAATGACCAGTGGAAGCACCGCAGCAGGAGAGAGAGAGAGAGAGAGCAGGAGAGGGGGGGGACACACACTGACCTTCGCCTTACCAAGGACAAGGACACTTGTGCTCATAAAAAGGGGAGGTCCGATTGTTCACACCAGCCATGTCTTCCATGTTCATCCTAACGCCCAGTGAAATGGCTTGTACGTATGTCCCAGAATTTTCTGGATCTGTAGATCGTGAAGTGCCGCCGAGTTTCCGATGATGTTGTATTCCTGCCGTCTCCGGCACTAATCTATGATAATCTATGTGGATTCTGGGCGCCATGAAAACAGAAGGTATCGGTATCTCTCAGAGAATACTCGACACGTCACCTCATTACCTTGCATTATATCAGTCCGCCTGTCTCAAGCATAACGTTACAGAACAAGGCGCTCCAGATTACGTAGTCCTCGATATTCAGGAATATACAGAATGTAATATTTCTATAATTGTAGACCATACGTGACACTGTTTCAGTTTACAATCACCTAGTCGGTGTGAAACTAATTCAGCACTCACATATTCAATGACCAGTGACATTTGACAAATTTGTTTGCATTCCACTGGCTACAATTTGCTGCCCCGCACTGTCGCGGTGAACCGTCCTCACTGTGACAAGAGCTGCTCTCGTCTTTTAACACTTCCGCTCCTGCTCCCTGCGCCTTTGAAGTATAATTATTTCCCTGTAATTAGAAGCGAATCATGCTTAGTAAACACAAAAACACGCTCTCTTCAGATTAATAAGTCGGGGAGTCGCTTTGAATGGGCTTTTGGCTCCGCTCCAGCTCAGGCATGACTCTCATTGTGCGGCGGCTCCCCGCCCTGATGATGAACTGACCACTGACTAGCACTTGCAGAGGGGGAGAGTGAGGATACAGCGGAGAAGAAACACAAGCCTATTGTTCCAACACAAAACATGTTGTTCTTTGTCGTCCGCCATTAATAATACATCGCCCCCCCCAAAAAAAAATCTGTAGGTCAAATCCAGCAGAATTAGGCATGAAGGCACCGAACAGAACATGTGACATAACTTTTTTTGTGTGCGGTGAGACTTCACGTCTGTGCCACATTTAGGATCTTTGATGATGATTTTTTTGATTTGAAGGTAATTCTTGTTTAAAAATTAGAAAACAGAACAGGCCTTTGGTGCAATTTGTTTTAAAATACGTATTCGGTAAAAAAAAAAAAAGTCAGTCAGCTGCGTGATTTACCGAATCTCAACAGCGTCTCATTTCACATCAAATCATTTGAAGATGAATTAAGATTACAAGAAATCCACAACCTTTTCCTAACACTATCAAACCGAAAAAGATAAAACACTCTAATATTTACTCGCCAGTTTCAGCAGCAGGGGTGGTATGGGGGTGTCGCTCGCCCGGCAACTAATTACTTAAGCAGTTGTCAAAGGTTTGAAGCTCGCTCTTGAATTCCAATGAACACTGTCCATGGACAGCGGTGGTTTTGCATATATTATGAATATTTCAGCTTCTCCCAGTAACCTTGGTGTCGTTTGGCAGATAGGGGCTGGCAGAGAGCCATTTAAAAGCTTCTCTGTTGCAGAAGGGAGGAGACAGGGTATTAAGCTTTATCTATACTTGACATTTCCAAGCATTTGTAATTAATTCATATAGAAAAATCCAACCCCCCCCCACCCCCACTTCCCTTGCCCCCCACTTTCTCTTAATGACCGGCTCTGAAAAGTCCATCGCAAAAAGGTAACCACAATTGTTTCTGCGAAAGGACACGAGGCGCGAACCAAAGTGTCGCCTCGCTGAAACTCACAAAACCAAAACGCACGGAGAGACTTCCACACATGGCGCCACATCACGAGGTGTTCTGGTGCTACCGTTTGCGTATGCTGTTCAGGATTCAAGGTGTGAGCTGCGGCGCTGCCGGGCCCCCGAATACAATCACTGAGGTTTGAGACTCGGGATGTGAATAAAGATGCACATGTTAATGTTAAAGAAAGTGAAATGTGAGCAGCGCAGCCAGATGGACAAAACTATAGACTGTCTGCATGTCACAACTAGCTGGCCGGCAGCCAAACACACAGGTGTGTGTTTGTGTGTGTGTGTGTCGGTAAGTGAGTCTGTGTGTATAATCTCTTATTCATGTGACACAAAGACTCCAGCCTCTATACTATTTGTACAATCCTCAGCAACTGTAGGGGCACATTATGAATTGGTTCTACTTTTCCTCCGCTACGGCACACTTTTATTTAATATTCTTTCTTTTTGTATTGATTGAAAAAGAAAACGGCGACAAAAAGACTCTTTGGAGCGCTGAACAATTTTCCCCTTCTGTCTTTCTCGGCCTCCACTCCAAAAGCTTCCATTCATGTCAAACCAGCAGATGTTTAAGTCAGGAGCTAAATTACAGTGAACGCCCGTAGGTCAGAAACACGCTTCTAAAGTTGCTTTGTACTGACTTACATTTGTAGAAATGAAGTGTGTGATACCTTTGTAATTTAATCAGAAGAAACATTCACGATTTACACTGAACCCGATGATGCCCAACTTACATAACAGCAAAAGGGCTGCAGTTGTGTCTTTGCTCTAAATTCTTTACCACAACTTTAAATAAGCCTATGGGATTCAGATCCACAACTGCTCGGACACAATGAGTAGATGAAACACAAAAAACTGTAGTGTACGTTTAAACCACATTGGCGATTCAATAACTACCATTTCCTGCATTTCCCTTGATAGTGGGTTAGCTTTTCAGTCAATCTGATACTCAGCCTCTTTGCTCGAGGTGATGTCAATCCACTGAGATGACCACGCAAGTGTAAAGACTTCAATCTGCCTCATCTAATGCCAAAACCATCCACACTATTGTGAGAGAGAGTGAGGGGTGTGGGGGTAGAGAGAGACAGTGTGTGTGTGTGTGTGTGTGTGTGTGACTGTGCAAGAGCTTGCCAACTGGGATTAGGGGAATGTGAATCAGTGAGGGACCACCGCGGTGGTATCCAGTCGTTTTGAGAGTGTGCCCCCCCACCCAGCCCCACACCACCTTCCAACTCACACACACGTGCACATGTACACCACGGAGCCCCCACCCCCCGCGCTCTCTTTCACAACCCTACACCCGCCCAGCCCCCGACACCCCCCCACCCTTGTCCCTTGTTTCTGCCTCAAGCTTTATCACTTCCTAGTTTACTTCTGCCTGAGCGCGGAGCAGCTCTCTCTCCAATTTAGTGAGTGGCAGGGAAGATCTGGACTGACACTGCACTGATTCACTGAAGTGTGTGTGTGTGTGTGTGTGGAAGACAAATGGCAAAGAGAGAGGGAAACAAAACACAGTTAATAAAATTAAAGTTGTATGAGTTGCAGACATGGTCGGTGTTGACATAAACATGTTTGCCGGTGGACTCTGGGGAAAAAAGAAGAGGGTCAATAAATAAAGTCCATGCCAACTATGAAACTATGTGCAACAAACTCAACTTTGCATCACTTTGTAAACTGCTCACTCTCTGGCACCAAAGTCCATCCATCCATCCATCCTCTACCGCTTTATCCTCCACAGCAGGGTCACGGGGGAGATGTGCCAATCTCAGCTGACATCGGGCGATAAACAAACAACCACCCACTCTCAAAAACACACCTATGGTCAATTTAGACGATCCAATTTACCTAATCCCCAAATTGCATGTTTTTGGACTGTGGGAGGAAGCTGGAGCACCCGGAGAAAACCCCATACACACACATGGGGAGAACATGCAAACTCCCTTGTTCTGAATGCTGGGTTTTGGTGCAGGGGGGATTTGACAGTACTGTTACTGCTAACTGTGCGTCAGCGCCTCCACCTCAAACCGCACTTGAAAAAAGACTGAACTATCATTTAAGTGTGAATATGTGTGTCTGGTGGTGGTGGTGGTGGTGGGGGGGGACGACGACGACAGTGTCTTGATTTCACCTCTGTCATCTTTCCAAAATAATCGGCAACTGCTGCCACATGACCTGTGTGTGTCGTTCCTGATTAATAACCAATTCATGTGTGAGAACAAGCAGACAAAGAGAGGCTTTAAAGGAAAGGGCCCCATCATATCCTCCATCAGCCGCGATGTCATATCTCTAAAACCCTCTCTTTTTATAGTGCAGACTGCTGTTTGCACAGGGGCTGCTTCGGTGTAAAGCGCCTATGTGTGAAAAGCTATAGCTCTCTATGAGAAGGCCAGCGCTGAGTCTTCAGGGTGCCATCCTGTGGCAACATCAGAAGAAATGTCAAAGATTTTGAAGGCTTGGTTAAATACGACTGGATTTCTTTGCCTTAAACCTTCAATGACATTTTTGGCTGTCGGAAAGGTCAGCATGCAGCTCCTGTGAAATGCTGAGCTCTTTTGGGGTGAACTTCAATACAGGATAATAAATCCCTCTCTCTTTTTTTTCCCCTTCCTTATTTTCGGCACCGGCTACATCACAATAGCCCGTCAACAAGTAGGAAAACATAAGATTTGATGAATATATCTGTGTGCTGCGTCTCGTGTGATAAATCTCTCCATCCTGAAGCGATTCTATTTATTTCTTGCTGACTTTCAACATACAACTCTATAAAATATCTGCAAGCTCGTTAAAAAAAAAAGTTAAAGCTATGTTTCAAAATGAATTTCATTTAAACACAGAGTAATATGAATGCGCCTCACCTTGGAGGGTAAGCGCGGTGTTCCTTTATCAAACTCGACACTTCATTTGTTATGAAATTTGTCTGGCTTGTGCCAAAAAAATTACGAGTTTTAGAATTCATTTTCAGGTGAATTTGCTAAGAGTTTGTGTATTAACATTCCACCCACAGAATTTGCAGTTTGGTATCCTTCACAATCATAATAAAAGAAAAGATGTCAGTCTTGGCCAGAGGCTGCGGGCAAGCTTTTGTAAGCTCATTCAATTAAATAAATGTGACAGCATACTCATGAGTAATGCATATGAAAATGTCTTATGTAGGTGGGTGGGGGAAAAAAAAAATCAGAAATAGAGGCAAATACAAAAAGTGAAACTAAGAGTGAAACATGGAGTTTCTGAGTTGTTATGGAAGTTTAAGCAGGAGCTCCAGGTGGAGGCGAAACACAAATACACTGGAAGAAGCTGTTGCCAGCTAGTGGATTGGCGGTGCAATTGCAAAGCTACTATATTTCCCGTAATAATCCCTTTGCTGTCACGAGATAACTAGGCTAGTTGTCTTGTGATAATGAGGTAAATGAATGTGTTATCTTTGGATTATAATAATTAGCACTGCCACTTGTAAACAGGTCCTATCCAGCACATCTGTGTGTTCATAATCAGGCTCAATACATTGACCGCAAGACCTGATATAAATAACATGCATAAAATGAAGTTATAATTCATTTACAGTACCAATATCTGCTTTACCTAATCCAATTAATATTAGGTATTTCAGAAATTGCTGTAAAATAGTCTTAAATGTTATATTATGCACAACTGTGCACTATTCCAGTGAATAAGGTTGAGATATTTTGCTATTTGTATAGAGTGGGTATAGAAAAGGTTTGGGGAAAACTGGCTTATAAGGTAAATCCAGTAAAAGGAACTCTAATTCATATAATCTCCACTTGTGCGTGAAAGAATACTGGTGAAAGAGCAGCGCGGAGACACCTTTACACAAAGATGTAATTAAAATATTGATCACAGTAACTGGTATTGGTTTTCAGTCACTTTTCATTAGCTGCTGTTGTTTTCACTGTGGTGACCCGAGTCACTTTCACTGAAAAAGAACATTACCGCTGTATTGTGATCGGTCAGTACAGTGCACCGGCATTATGTGGAAGCATAATTATAACAGTGAAAGAAGAATGTGCCACAGAACACAAGTCATTAAAACATTAAGCCACGACTTACCCTCATATGTCACAGTGTACTTGAACGGCCCTGCTGTAAGTTTACCCCTTGCTTTACCAGAGGGTTTTGCACTCCTCCATCCACAGTGATGCACAATTACTCCCTCAATATGATGCCACACAAAGACGATTTGGAGAGATGGAGAATCTGATGAAAAGCATTGAACAGGAATTAAATCATGTTTTCCACACCATAGGTTCAGAAAATGGTGCTTGAGACACTGGAGAGCCCAGCGGCAGATTCCAATCTGTGAGCTGAAATTGGAAATGAACAGCAGTCCCGTCTCCATTCTGACAGCCTTGTGTCAATAAAAGTCAGTCTCCCTCCATTGCTTCACCATCACTGACCACAAAAGAGACTTTTGTCAGTTGCAGTCAGAGCCGCAGACAGCTAATATCGCACTAATATGCAGAAAAGGGTGATTGCCCTGATAACAATGCGAGATTTTAACCGTTAATGTTGGCACACACACATAGAAAAGGTAAACATTAACCATTTTAACATTTAAAGCATCCACCTGTGCCCATAAGTGCCATATTATACGGCGGTGATTTGGTCGTTTGCTGCTTCCACAGTGAACAGCACACGCCAGCGCCCTGTGCAGAGAAGATCATATAATGTGATTTATAGTTCTGGAGTGAATTATGGAAACACTGACCTTCCTTTTACATCCCATCAAACAGATAACTGGCCAGTAAGTTGCTGTTATGATAGGAAGAGGGGGGAAGAGCTCCGTCATGCCTGTTTACATGTTCTGTTGCAGGCGAACGGTAAAAAAGGACGAGATTCATATCGGACGTTGCCTTTGATGAATGAATGAAGGTCTGGTTGTTGGCAGTGGAGTTGAAACTCCCCGCTTCGGCCTTGGTCGCATGAGACGCCATTAATGGTCATATCTACTGTTTTCCTTTTCCAGCAAAATGTCATGACAACACCATCGTCAAGATTTTTTTTTTTTAGGCTCCTTCATCTACCCCACCTTTGTTTGCACTTTCTATTTGCATATCAAAGAAATCCCACCGGGACCTGCTTTGCATATTTACATCTGATTAGTAACTTTAAATGAACATGTCAAAAATGGTCGAGTTTTCCTTTTAGAATGTGCGAGGACTACCTCGCTTGTATAATTAGTGCCAGCACATGTAACATAACCAAAAACACAAAACAAGCTGATTTCAAACGGCACAAGAGGCACCTTTTATACTACCTTTCATGAGGCGTACTCAAATATTCTTGTCTGACCTTGGACCTCAGAGCCTGCTAAATGATAAATCCCTTGGAATGATAAAGACAAAGAAAAAAAAGAAAAAGAAACGTGCTGTATGTTTGTGGTAATATTTCTTTGCAATGACATTAGGTCTCGTAAATTCCATCAGTTTGCTTCTGATGAGAATATTTTTAGATGTACGGAGGAAGAGTTTGAAAAGAGAACGGCTGGGTTCAAGGTCACTGAGTTCCGTGACAAAAACAATCTGTCTGCTTACCGTCATACAGTTCAAAGTCGCAATAGGGTAAAGTGATATTCTGTCTTCTTACCTGACAGCAGCGTATGTCTCAATGCTGACATGTTATTCCTCTCATTCCAGAGAGCACAAGTGAGATCTAAAACCAAATTTAAACATTTTCTCTTTTTTGTGTGTGTTTTGTTTTGTCACATGTGGGAGGGACAGACTCGAGGGCCCGTGCCTTCTTATTTCCACCAAGTTGAAACTTGACATGTTTGACAATCTCTATCTATGCGGGGCCCCTCCTGGGAATTTTCTAAAACAGTCGGTACTTTTACACGATATCTGGAAAGCAACGAAATATTGCGTTAGTCTGACTGAAACTGTACATTTATAACATGCAAGTCTGACTGAATTGGTACTAAATTGAACCCACACACACACACAGGTAATGCAATTGGGAGTTGAATTACAACTGTATGTATTTGTTTAGTCGGTCCAGAGTCGGACTCGAGCTAGCCTGGGGGCTCTGCGCAGGCACCCCAGATCCCACACACTGTGTGTTTTCCAAAGTTTGCCCCTGGTGGGCCCTAAAGGCACTGCCGTTTATTGTCTCGCCCCTAATGAATACACATGAAACAATCAAAAACGATATATGTATTTTTACACGTAGATGAATCCAAAGTTTAGAATTGTTGTTATTTCCAGATATGTTCTGCCTGTGAAATAAATTATATTTATAGAAATACTGGCTCCATTCGTCTTGTGTGATGATCAGGGACGTGATTTAAAGAAGAATTTTCTGAATTTGAATTGGACCAGGGCATTCTTAAGACCGGGAATGGCCGCTGTAGAAGGATGCTAAAAAATGAACTAACTATGTGATTATTAATTGGAGTCTATTTTGATTCAGTATTCCACACTGCATATCGTCACAGGTCCTCAGTGGGATTGTGTCTGCATATAGCAATGTGTTTGGGGCAAAGTCTGGAAGGCTGTGCCGTTTGGAGTGCAGCTCGCTACCCGCACATCGGCATACCAATGAGCGGGGTTAAAAAGGCACGGCTCCTCGCGGAGACACCGTTCCTCCAGCAGACCCAATCCGCCGAGTCTCCGCGGACCTATTTCCAAAAGCTGCTCCTAATGTGGGCCTGTGTCAATCACCCCCACCAACACCCCATCCGCCCCCCCACCCCCCAGTCCATATGAAATAGTCATACATTAGGAACCAGGGGACAGAACCTCGCTGTCTATGAGTCCTCATGTATTCTAATCCTATTCAAAAGCGATGGGTAGTTAAGCGAAAGACAGTTGCCGGTTGCTACATTTGGGTCTTCAAAGAGTTGAGCCTCGACACGCGAGCATCTGTCTGTCTTTTGTCTCTGTGCGTTTGTTTATGAAGAGTCACACTGTGCAGGCAAGGAGAGGCTTTCACAGAGGAAGTGTTGTTCTGTCAGCAGGTGGACGGGGGGCTAGATATTGGATCTTGCCGTGACATGTTTATGTGACAACATCTCTTGACAGCTTTGACACTCCATAGACAAACAGCTTCAAAAGAGCTGGCTGTATACCCAGTCAAAAAAAAATAAAAAAAATGCAGGGATACCTTTTTGCTGCCAAATGTACCCTAAGTTGATGGACTAAATGTTTGTATTTTGCAGACATGAGGAAAAACTAGATTTGCATGGTTGCGAAATATTGGTTGTAAGTGTAAAATGAAAATCAATACATTTAAAGAGACGTGTTTTTGTCTGTCCCTCCACACTAACGACATGAGGGACTGGGTGAAAATGAAGCAGAAATTGACGGTCTATCAACCCATCAACTATTTTCTAAAGACAACAAGGTGAGCCGATAAGACTGTTGGTCTTTTCCGGGGACCCGTTCATATAACTGCAAAGAAAAGTAAAGACGATGTTCTATTCAGATTTATTGCCGCCGGGAGACTCATAACTCTACAGCTAAGGCATTATCCCGCTGTAAGGAGTCGTACTGTGGTGCCATGGAGGCGGCCGGCACCGTGTTCCTCCATGATCAAGGATCCAATCTCCACTGGGGTCAGAGTACATCGAGCTTCCATGCCTGGTCCAATAGCACCATGCTTTCCTGAGTGCAGCCCATGCTGGGCCGGAGGTATAGTGGCATGTCCACAGGACATGAGAACGGATGAGTAAACCACAGGGATCTGAGTGGATTTACTCTCCTGCCAGCATCCTTTTTGGTCAACAGTGGGACTATTGTATTGGCTTGATATGTTTTAAGCAATAGGGGAAACAAAAAAGACAGAAAAATGATGATGCTCAAAGATGGAAGGGGAACAAGGACAGGTCTTTTTTTTTTTTTCAAAAAAAGTGGTTTATCACAAAGAAGCGAATAAGCCAAGATAGAAAAAAAAGAACCGAAGGCCATGAAACTAAAACTTTAAAGTATAGTTTTGGGCTCGCTCTTACCGATGTACATCTAATCTCCTGAACTAATTGGAAATATATGAAAAGAAGTTGATAACCCAATTAATTGTGAACATAGACAGCTATGCAGAGAATGTGGATTTCTTTTAAAAAGATTAATTTATGAAGTGTTGAAGGCTATTCCTTAGTGAATATCATTCTCCGCTGAAAATTACCAGAACATGTGGATAAAATGTATTAATTTGTTCACATGTATTGTTCCCACCTGAAATTAAGTTTTAGAGCACTGACAATGAAAATAATGCATCGCATTGGCGTTAATTTATCGCGTCACCTTGTGACAAATCTGCCTCTATACCAGAAGCTTTGAGAATTGATTTGTTGGATAAAGAGGAAGGGTCACGGGAAGACGGTAAAATGTTTTCTTTGAAGGCGCCGCTTTGAAAAGTTGCTTCTTTATGATGCACAAACCTGAGAAACAGTTGCTTCAGCGGTAATGAACAGTTTAGATGCCTGTTTGTGCCCGCTGCTACTGCATATCACGGCATACAGAGAAGAAGCATGCAGCTCTGACTACCTCACCTTTATGTGCTTATTGAGACGCCGTTTATTACCAATTCAGTGGTTCAACTTTACTTTACTGTCAAAAAAGCCTTAAACTGCACATAGTGAGAATAGTTTGTAAAGTAATATCTGATATGATCCGTAAATCTGAAATTTCAGCTATTTTTATTTAGAAAACATATAGAAGCAGGGACATTTTAACTGAGTCCATGTTGCACAATAGTTTGTAAACACTCAGGTGGTATGAACAACTTTGATAAGTGATGTCATGTTATTGGACACAAACAAATGGTACTAAAGCATTTATTGTCAGACAAGGTTTCCTCATTTTTTTCATTATTCTAAGATGTGTTGCTTTCGCAGGAGGTTTTAAAATATTTCATTTTTTTCATTCAGAATTTCACTTCATATTCCTCAAAATCTCCGTAAATTTAGCACATTCTTAAAGAAACCAGTTACATATAAACACTTGACTATCACATGACTGAGCCACAAGTCCTTTTTCACACAGACCACAGTTGCTATATAGCATGAAGGCCAGTGAAGGAATTTATCATTACTGTGTGAAGCCTGACAGTATGTGTGCTTTTAAAATTAATGACAGAAGCACTCTGACTTTTAGTCCGTCTAAAATTTTCATTAAATTTCATTATTCATCTGTCTCTGTGGCCCTGAATTAATAAAGTCCAGGTATCATATCATGAATTCATATTACATTTGAGATGGACAGTCCGTCTCACCCTTCACAATATAACAAAAACATACAATTAAAACTAAGTCCAAAGCTGTTTCTTCAGGACAAAACTTACTTTAGTCATTGCCTTGGAAACAGATTGTGAAGACAAAGGAGACAGGGCTGCTGCCACACACACACACACACACACACAGTGTTTTGTAGACGGTGAAACCAGTTGTTCTAACATATATCATTACATATCAACTGCATGAAAAAAACATCTCTTTTTACAGACACTGACAAATACATGTATCATTCATGTGCTATAACAAATCACTTTGTAAACCACTCAAGGAGAGAGAGAGTTTGTCAGCTGTGACTCAGCTAAATTGTTGATTTAGGGTCTTTTGGTGTTGAAGATAGAGCACTTTGACAAACATACTCTTTAGAAGTAGATTTTACTCGATAAGATAAGTGTCTAAAATCTAGTTTTCCTTCCTTCCCTGTTGGCATCCATGTTTTCAGCGAGAGCGAGAGCCCAGGTCTCAGGCTGGTTCATGGAAACGACTTCAAGATTAGTTAAGCTGATAATCGTTTTAAGCTTTTTTTTTAAGTGTGCGTATTCTTAAAGGGCTTTCAAATGTTTCTCTCTGCTTTATAGCACACTGAAGACATCACACACAATTTGTGCTGAGGTCCATATACAGTACCGCTCAGTGTAATTGCCAGCAGGGAAGAGCAGAATCTGAATCTGGCATATTCCTGCTGTGTAGGGTTCATGTTTGTTTACCCCGCGTGCGATGGCGTTCAGGTTACAGCTACCTCGAGGCCCTTGAAAGAACTAGAGCTAGAAGGCAGCGTGAACACCTGTTAATAGCACTGGCCTTTACTTTGAAAATCTCTTTAAAGTAAGAATCTCTACCATAGCAACATTCCTCTCCATAGAAGCACTACCTTTCAGTGCAGCTCTCTCAGGCTGTGAACTTCCCACCTCAACCTCATTGTAGCAGAGACGCACGTTGAAATTAAATAATATAGACATGTTGCGTGTTTGTGTGTATGCAACACAGCGCAACAATTCACAAGCTAAGGAATGCAACATGCTGATAGCTTCTGAAAAAGGCAGGAAGGAGGGATATAGAGACTATTAGCTCAGATTGAATTTAAGGCAAAAATCAGGAAACATCTCCTCAGACTTCAGGTGAGAAAAGTCATTAACTACATTCAAAGAAAGTCTTTTATCTTTTCCCCCTGGTAGTAAACTGCTTTAGTGCTCCCGCTGGCCCCACAATGGATTCCTGCCAAATCTTTCCTTCCCATGTCTCCTTTACGGTTTCTGGTTTTAAAGGTGCAGTGTGTTAGAATTAAGGATATCTAATGTGAGACTTCAAATAGTAAAAAATGCACATACTAGTACATATTAATAGAGTGCAAAAAACTAATGAAATTTAAGTTATTATACGTATCACAATCTTTTCTTTATATTGAAGTCAGAATTCTGTAAAATTAAAACATGCATTTACTAGATTATTTGCTGCAAAAGGAAACTGGGTTAGGATTAGGTGTAAAAGGAAATGCTGTGGTGTCCAAATGTGATTCTGTACAATACTGATCACATCTTTAGGATTTAACACTTGTTTTAATTGCAGATTGAAATTCCCTTATTATTATACTTACTATTCTATTAAAAGTGCAACTATATTTAAGTGTGTGTTCATTTCAAATGAAAACTTGTTTCATAATTTGTGGAATTATGTTTTCTAAGAGTTATGCGTGTTGCCGAGGAAAGAACCACATGCTCCATAAAGATGATGGAGACAAATGTGGCTAATTGTCACATAACCTCAAATTGGGGGCAAGACAGTGCCTAAATAATGGCGGCTAATTGGCCTCATATTGTGCTCGTATGATGGGTTTGAAATGAATGAGTCAGGATCCATTCTGGCGTAATGTGAAAGCCGCGACACTGGTTCACACCGCAGACATTCAAGGTCGAGGTTCTCCAAATGAAGGGGGTGACGGAGGAGTGAAGAGATTTAAAGTAAAGGAGCTGAGTCAATGGGTGGCCCGGGGGTGCAGATTTGATTCCATATACATGTAGCCTTGAATGTCTTTTTTTTTCTGCATTGAAAGCCTTTTTCCCTCAAAAATATATTCATTTTTGTCACCCACTTTAATGACACAACCAACCTGGAGAAATTGCAGTCGCAAATTATTCATTGTAATCCTCCATATGAGGGGACTAATGCCTCTAATTGGGCTTTTATGACTTACAAACTGTATCTTCCTCCCTTTTTAAATTTTTTTTTCCCCCTCTGGCGTTTGTTTTTCTTCCTTCCCGCCATGGTGTGGAGTGACATTGAGCCTCTCCCTGTCGGGGTGCTCTCTTGTCTCACTCCAGTGCACATTTTTGCTGTCCCCTCTCCTCCCCCAGACAATGAGCTTTTGACTGAATACATTATCCGAGCTGTTGTTCTGTTTGTTGTTGTTTTAGCATCCAAGAAAAGACATGAATTATTAATGACGACAGACAAAAAAGAAAGAGGAGAATATAAAAACTACTTTTTTTTTGTTGGGGGACGGGGGGAGGGGGGGTGCTGTCAGGTGCTGCGGCTCCATCAAGAGGCCTGTGACTAAGACCATTAAATGTAACACTTTATAAGACAGCCTGGGATTTAGAGTGTAAATATCACTGGATGCATCATATACCAATAAAAGGTTTACCAGTTACTACTGGTGGAGAACAACAACACTACAAGAGTGTCACAGCTGACAAAATGGAAATATTTTGTAAAATGCTTCCTCCTGTGTAAGTAAATGCAACAGTCCACACACCGTCTAACTGTACAGTCAACAAAAGATGTCTGTGATCCACTTCAATATGTCAGATTATTACGTGGCTTAACAACATAGCATGGCAGAGTCTACAATCTGTACTTCACCTGTGTGAAGCGGTTTGTCTTTGTTCACTCATGGGTTCACCTCAAAACCAAGGCAGGGATTCAGATTTGCAGGAACCACGTGTAAAACTCTTCAATTTTAAGGATTTAGCAACAGTGTACAACATGGAAAAAATGCTTCTCGCTACACTACAGTGACAATGAATCTCACCTACAGCAGTAAAGTTCTTCACCCTTACTACATCAAGTTTTTTTTTTTTTTTAATTAAGTGCAGTTGCAGAATAATACCTAGGAAATTAGAGGGTATATTCATTACATATATGGAGCACATGGTGTTGCTCTATTGGTTCAAATCATTTCTCAACCATGTCTTCTTCATGATTAAAAAGAAAGGATATACTTTCTGACCACACGTGAAAGCACAATCAATTTCTATTAATTAGTGCAAATGAACTAGTTTGAAACAGTGGCAGCCTCAGTATGAACCAATTTCTTATCTCCTTCAACCATAAACTAACTACAAACAATATGCTGTACTGTAGTTTAAGCTTCTACGGACAAAAACATTTAAAATCCATGAAAAAACACAAACGTCAACGCAATTATTTGCCCCAATATACGAGTGACTTTGGTTCAGAACCATGGACAGCACTATTTTGTGTATGTGCATTGTATGTGCATGCAGACAGTAGAAGCAGATTGATATGAACTCTCATCTTAGATCACTTAAATTAATATTAATATTAATAGTTGCTCAATACATCAGCTCCCCAAAATGTGTTGCTATCCTGCACTGCTCTGTATATCCCATACATTTAGGATTTAAAGCATATGATCTGTTCTGTTTCTTTTTCCTCTGAAATCCCCAATTATTCAACATATTCATGTTTCATTCAATTTACCTCCATTTGAAAACCAGCACTTTCTTCAAATGCCTGAGCCACACTTTGAAATTAAACTATAATTAGTGTGCTGTGTTGTGAAGTGTCACCGCAGTAAATATGAGTTTAGCTGGATAAAGTAGAGATGAACTTTGAGCGTGGCCAGAGTTTAACATTCAGAAAATATGGGGTGCAAATTAGTCCCGCTATCTTGGGAGTGAAAAATAAATCCACTAAATAACAAGTAAATAGTAATTTATCATACAATGTAATTACAGACAAAACAATAAAAGAAGCTGCAACAACTGAAAAAAAATCATCGTTGACTGTGGGTTTAATTATCATAGTTAAAGACAATGCATTTGTAAGGCCGATGGTGATATCACTGCTGTGAAGCAGGGATCATGGTGCCCCCTCTTGGTCAAAGACTTGCACTGCACTGTCATTCAAAGCTTCATTTGAAGCCTCCCAGAGTTCTCAGAGAGATTACTTCCCCACCGCTGCGATCATTACAGTGATTAGATATGAGCATCTGAGTCAGAAATAAACAAGGGTCAGCACATGTGCTGTTCTGCATCACACTGCTCATTTGCTCTGTGGTATAGAATCCTATACATGAAGCGGAGGTTTTGATCAAACCGACAGGCAGCAGTGACAAATTAAGTGCAGTGATTGTGTCAGTTTGTCATTGCATTGAATCAAATATGTCGACAATTCATCACAGAGAAAACCAGCCACCCTCTCAGGACTCAGTGATGAGGCATGAATGAAGAAAAATGACAGAGAGATGGGGTACGTCCACAATCTGTCACAGAGCAACACAGGCGGTGTTTCACCAAACTAAACACTGCTTCTGCTTTTCTTCCCAGCTGCTGATTCCACACTGAATGCTCATTATCATTCACTGTCCTGTGAATGATCACCTCAAAGGCTTCAGCATAAAACTGCAGCATGTAAGTTTAGAAACGATCAAATGGGACTGAAGGGACAGGTGGGGACAAGAAGTCAACAACTGGGTTTTCTGAGCAGTAGAAATGTAAATCCACTTCCTGTGTGCAGACACAGCTATCACTGAGAAATGCAGAGAAAGACGTGTGACAGGCAAACTTCTCTCGATTTACATATTTATGGTTAAAACGATCTGCATGGGAGGGTTTTGTCGCCTATTGATTGGCATTCAGAGCAGCCACTTGTGCTGAATGGAGTGTACAGCTAATGACAAAGCATGATGACACACCTAAACATAGAAGACAGCCTAATCTCTATTGTGGAGGACGTCTCGCCAAGGCTATAACTGTAGTGACGGCTTAAGAGGAAGCTGGGAGTGATGTTTCTGAGGGAGGACATTTCCGGAGGGAGGCTGTATAAAGCATGTTTGAACTCATGTGGCGCTGCTGAGGAGGTCGACACTGAAGAAACGCAGACTCATCTCCACACTTGATGTTGTGGAGTTGACGCATCTGAATATCAGAAAATAAATGGCATACAGCGCTTTGATTGAATGCAACTTAGGATACTTGCCCAAGGATGAGTCATCATAAATCTCAATGCGGATTCAACCGTTAATAACAACCTCTAAATTCTGACAAAAACAAAACACTGGAAAAACTGCCCTTTTATATTATTAGGTTGTATAGGGTCGCATTTCAAGCAACACATACAGGATTAAAGCACTAAACTGTTTGATGTCTTGGGGGGTTTAATCAGCATCGGGTAAACTGATTTGACAATGGACAATTGACAATAGAATTTTGTTTGTATTTAAAAGTTTGAAGATTTGAACACTGTGCAGCTCGTGTTTAGTTATCTATTTTTTCTCCAGCTGTTTGTATTTTTAGCACCTCTTTAAATCCTTCTTCCCTAAACCCGAGGAGAGGGGGACCTTCCCGTTTGGAGTTTAAAGGATCAAAGAGGAGGTAAATATCATTTCCATAACATTTGAACCAGTTAACCACAGCACAATGCAGAGAAACACCACTGTAAGCGCCTGACAATGCCAATGAGGCAGGAACTCTGTGATTTGCCTCTCTGCCAAAGAGGATGGAAACGAGTGCAAACATAGTGGAGGTGAGAGGTCAACTGTGCTCTCCCTGCATCACTTTCCAAGAAGCCCCTCAAGCAGTGGGGATGTTTTAGGCAGCCGTGCCTCACTTTGGGGAGGGTGGTGGTGGTGGAGCGGGAGGCCTGATGGATGCCATTCCCAAGGTGAGTGGAAAGAATAGCATTAAGCCGCACCACACTGCTCGGGGGAGGACTACATTGCTTTTGGTGATTCATCTATTGATTATTTCTGGCCAAGCATGGAGGTGCCATGTAAACACACATATATTAGCAGCGTTCTGCTCTGCAATGCACATGTGCACCTCTAACACACATGCAGACACAGAGGACTGCAACGAAGCACGCCTCAGGCCTGCACTTACTGTTTTATAATCAGATTCTAACTTCTGCCAGCTCGTGGGCATCTTCACACCACAAGGCAGATCTTTCTGATGGATAAATAAATAGAGATGAATGAAGAGATGAAGGAATAAATAAATGATTAATGCATATTACCACTATTTGTGTGGGCCAGCTATTGTGTTATTGATTTGAGTGTGTGTAGGCTTCAGTATGTGGGCCAAAGTCACATTGTTATTCGGTGGTGTACAAAATGAGAAAATGTGTTTTTAGCAGAGCACTAAACAGTAAATGAGATATCTAAACACTAATAATATCCACTGATACATTTTGTTAAAGGATAGCTTGTTTTTTTTTTCCTTATAAAGTGGAGATACTTGTAGACAAGACAACCTTAATGATTTACTGTGAACAAGGAAAGCAAAACAATGAATCAAGGCCAAAATGAAACACAAATGTATGTTTCCACCGCTTTAAGACCATGCAGTCCCTTGGCACTCAATTTCATAAACATATTCCTACATGTATCACCACAACAGCACCAAAGCAGTGTTTAAACATGGAAGAATAGCTGGTAAACTGCTGAAAAAACTCCACACTTAGAATGTTATTGATTTTTTTTACTGGGCAACAACACATTCTCTCTGCTGTCCACTTTCACAGCAAAACAGTGTGTAAATCATGTTATGGTTCTCCCAATTCACTGAAGGCTGCAACACGGAAAGTACCTCACACAATCCCACTTCAATTTATTTAAATGTTTAATCATCCAAAAAGGTTTTTACAAATGTTTGGACTACTACTCGGCTTCCCACTGAACCTCGAGGGTTCCACATGTCTGGATCAAACTTCCAGAGAAGTGCAAGACTGCTGCGATTCTAAGTTCTTTGAATTCAAATCCTTTTTTATCAATCAGTCAGTGAAATTTAATTTCTATAGTCCATGTTCAACGGTCATAATTACCCTCATGTATGTAAGTGTAAGGAAAAACTACAAAATAAAAGCAGTTCCGCAGTTTTTTTTAAATGCATTGCACTGTTATTTGTATTATTGTTTTGTTTATTTGTTTTATCACTTTCTTTATTTCTATAGTCTCCTTTCTTTGTATTGTCCCGCATAGTTTTGTTATTGCCCTGCTGTTAAAATGTGATCTAAATAAACCTGCTTTGCCTCAGTGACCCTGAACTGTGGTTCAAATTCTTGGCATCAAATGACAAAAAAAAAAGAGCAAACATGACTCATATTTGGTAGTTTTCTGGTGATGATCAAAAGAGTGAGTAATCTGTTGGAAATATACATACAGTGAAGGAGGGAAGATGGTGTCACTCGATCTGTTAACAGAAGTGCAGAGCTCTGGAAAATGACAACGTTCTGCTGAAGTGAAGTGAAGTGAGCTGCATAGTCGGGGGAAAAAAACATTTTCTTATGAATACATATTAACTCATGAAATTAGTCCAGGTTTATGCAACGGATACATTTTGATATTTGTGTATATGTATGAGATTGAATATACACATACATATATATGTATATATATATATATACACACATATATACACACACACATATATGTATGTATGTATACATATATATATATATATATATATATATATATATATATATATATATATATATATACACACACATATATATGTATAAAATTGCATTACAAACACTTTACATTTTCAGATATGAACAAAACAAAAATACAGACGGTGTAGTTGTTGACAGTGTGTGTTTGTTCAGGTGTGGGATTCACTGAGCGATCACTCATTCACGCCACGGCCTCCTCATTAATTTGAACCAGAACGAGGCTCATCATGTGACTCATGTCCGCCAGGTTTTCAAACACCCTGTTTGTTCGTGTCACTCTTGCACCTTGTCTCCTGAGACGATGGATCAACAAACCCTCTTTGTGTCTGACGCCTGTTATTGTTCAAAAGGTCTGTTGGCACGGGGAGTATTTAAGCCCACGTTCTGGATCATAAATGTACATGACAGAGTAGCATTTCGTGTTACACTGCATTATAAATCCAGCTTTCTTGTGTCTGCATAATCATGAACGCTGCTGCTCAGGTTGAAATCCAACCTTTCACTGCTCAAAAGGATAATGCCAGAGTTGTCACTTTCATTGGATATCATTGCTTTAGGCAGGAAAAGAGTGTCACTCTCTAACATGTGTGCGTTGCTCTTTCCACAGACTTTTTTGAAACATTAGATGTGCCTCTCCCTTAGGGGCGGTAATGGCATTCTCCATGACAACGGCGGTGTCACACGGCTGTGCCCTTGAGGGCCGGGTGCACCCTCTGGGGGGAGCGCCGCAGAAACACGACAGGGTCAACGGTCACCTCCCATCATCCACCAGCAACTCGTCCTCCTCTCTCGCTTGCTCACTCCCTCTCTGCCTCCCTATCCCTCTCAGGTGAAGCAAGGAATGTTAGAGACAGAGTGAGAGAGTCTTGAAGCGAGCCCACTCAGTCCAGGCCTGGCAAACAAGGAGCTTTAGCCACAGGCAGTTCTGGCTAGGTCTCTACTTCACATCGTTCCTTGCTGTTCCTCCAAGGCCATGGCTGGATCAATACATATAGTAGATTCTTTTGGCACCCAAGTATAGCTATGCAGTATTGCCCTGAGGTGTGGGTCCATTAAAGACATTACAGTGTGTGCATGTGAGCAAAGTGGACTGAGTTTATTCAGGAAGGTGTTGAAGTGCTTGGCATAAAACTGTTGCTTCCAACAAGGATTTTGTTTTTATATATTTATACAAGTATATTATATTTTTAGGAAATGAAGGAAATTCTAATGTTGCCATTTTTTTATTACATTATTGGTGAAATGTCCATCAAATGGTCAGAGATTCTTCATAGAGACGGCATTCAGGAAAATCAATAAAAAAAAAACACCTTTTTTTAAATGTGTTAAATGCAGTGTCTAATAATTTAATGTATGGCTCAAAATGTCTGATATTATTTATTTTTAAACAATATTAAGTTTGTCACTAAAGATACATCGACCAGAATTTGGACTTCACAAAAAAAATCCTCATTTAAAAACAATGCTCTTCTGCCACCTGGTGACCAAAACGCAAAATAGTCTCAAAATAGACTTGACTTAAACTACAGTACATTCTTCATGTGTGGAAGCATAAAAAATAAATACTACATCCTGAGGGGAAAAAAATAAACGTCTGCACAAACACAGAAAAAGCCAATAATGGCAATTACATCATTGCTTTTGTTTTCCACGCATGAAAAAAGCAGCTCTGCCGTCAGAGCTGTGTCCGCCTTGGCACATCTTGAAGGAATGTTTAAAAGGAAATAAAGAAAAAAAACAGGACACACTCAGTTCAACAACGCGTGTCCTGTACATTTGGCCATCTCCACAACAGAAAAGGTTTATGTTCAACCTGTGAACAGTACGTCCAAAATAAAACAATTACAAATCTGTGTCTTGGGACAAAAATTAAAAGCATGGAAAAGTCTGTGTCCTTGTAAGAAAATGGGTGAAGTCGTTCTTACTTCTTAAATCTTTGGAAGGTCAGTTGCTGATTGTGGCGTAATTGGTCAGCTGGGAATCCTTCACTTTAAGATGTGTGAAGAAGCCCGTCAGGCACCTGCAGCAGAGGAGAGTCAGAATACAAATATATTTGTCACATCGTTCCTCCACAGGCAAGATTTACAAGGACTATGACACCGTCATGGTCAGTCAGACATCGGACATTCATAAGCACTTCGCTCTGTATTTAATCTACAACTGAAAATACTTCCATAATCAGTGTGATGCATACAAGTGACCTGTGCTGTGTGCTCCCTGTACTGAGAAACAGCCATAACCGAAGATGACACGTAGACTCTTTATAAAAAGGCTCATGTTACGTGGAGACTTTCCAATGGAAACCCCTCAGTATAAATTGGCATTTTTATGCAGGAGAGTTTGCATTATTTGGGTTAATCCAAACCAAATATTGCACACTAAAGTAAAAAAAAAATATTTCACCTCACTATGGAAGCAGCAGCGGGTCAACAACTCCTTTGTGCCTCGACACAAAAATGCTGATTTTCTCAATAGACGTTGGTGTCACAACGGAGAAAATGGTGAACATATTTTCAGTGGGTAAAGCTTACAAGAATTTTTATAAGGTCAACCTTTCTTTAAGTGGCTAATAGCTTGGTTTTTTTTCTGTCATCCCCAGTCAGTCATGTTTGTGCTGAACTTGCATCTGCCCACTTCCAGGAAGCAGCTGAGCACAGTCCCTTAAAAACACTGACTATTTATGTACCTCATACAACTCCACTATGAAAATCTCAAACTATCCCTATGATCTCTATTAAGAGAATATTTCATTTTAGTGCAAGTAGTTTTTCAATGTTCACATCCTCCTTGAAAGCTTTGACTGGTGTAACTTGTGTAGGATGTGTGAGCCCCACTATGATTAGGCCTTCACACTTACCAAACTGATATGTAGACCTTGGTGCTGAGGGAAGTGTACTGTGTGGATCAGCGGGGGCTGGTGGGTCCACAGCTTTCCCATGACTCAGGAGGCGAGACCTTTGCACAGCTAATGCCACCGCCTGTGCAAATCTGGACGAAGCTGTGCTCCACTTGGCCATGGGCCGTGGTGCCGCTGACGGCTGCTTACACAGGGCTGAGTTGGACTCATCTTGATCATCCTCACTGAATGCATCATTGTAGGTAGGACTTGAAGGTTGGGGAGAATGCAGCAGAGAAGTGGAGCTATCTTCTTGCTCTTCTGTGACTTCATTAAAGAAGACAGGTGGAGGAGGGGGAGGGAACGCGTCGTCCTCCAATTCGTCTTCTTGCACCACTTCCTTCACTATTGGCTCATCAGTAGGAGAGCCCCTCTGGTCCACTTCTGTGCCTTCAGACCACCTACTGGGGCTTTGGAGGCTCTCACACTGATCTTCTGAGTTGATGTGACCATAACAGGCGAGTTTCTCATCACTGCAGCCCGACTGTTCAGCTACTGTCTCATCTTCTTCAACTTTCTGTTCTTTACCGTTTCCTACGACCTCAGAAAGAGGTGTCAATGTACGATCCTGACTGTCCAAACCATGTGGAGGTGGTGGGGACTCTGACCTGTTAGAAGTCTGGATTTCCTGACCAGAGAGTTCCTCAGTAACTAGAGGTGTTTCAGTATCTGATCTATGAGAAGAACATAAATCTTCCACAGGCCTTGTTTGACTATTCTCAACCTCAGGAGGAGCTTCACAACCAGGGTTATTTTCTACCATTACCTGACATTTTTCAGAAGCACTCAGAGTATGTTCTGGTTCATCAAACTTCTGTTTGTTTAAGGGAACCACTTTGAAAGTGGTCATCCCCCTCCTCTGTAGAGGATCCTCCCACTCTGGCTCAGTAGGGAGCTTAGATGTAAGAACTGACTCTAGTTCAGAGAAGAAAAGCCCATTATCTGGACATTTCTGAGTCACGGACATAAAGGAGGAGGCGGTGTATAATTTTGGGAGGGTGGCAGCATTCCTGAAACGCTTGACCAGTGTTCCCTTGGAAACAGAGGACGTCAGGACTTTGGCAAGAGCACAACGGGCATCAGCGAAGTCTCTCCCGCGAAATGAAGGCAGGTGTGGGTCGAATGATGGACGTGAGAAGTATGACGATGAAAAGGTTTGAGATGAATTTGGTGATGAAGATGAGGAGACTGAATGATTTATGGAGTCTGACTCATCACTTTCTCTCTGTTCCTCCAAAGTGTTCAGAGTGTCTACAGTCCCTAGAGAGACAGGAAAGACTTAGCAATGCAAATTAAGGCTCTGCAAAATAAACACATAAAATGCATCTTTTATTTATTTATTTATTTTACTCTTTAAAAAAAACAAAAAACAATACTATGTTCAATATCCTGAACATAAAACAAAGAGCTATATTAAGATTTGTTTTAGTCAAAAGTATAAAATATTTATGATTAGTAGAAGAAATATATAGAAAACAAACTCATTATAACAATATACATGATGTGTTATTATATAATATAAACATGGTTATTTAAAAAACACATTATCATTTTACAAGTGTGTCTGGAAAAACCAAAACTACTCATAAAAGACAAATGAGAGGATTCATTTATCAAAGTGATATTGATGTGGCTTCTTGTTTGAATTTAAGGCCTGGCAATTATTCAACAAATTACTTAAATGAAAAGAGTAATAGACTAAAAGGATTTGACACACAAAAGGAAATAAAAAGAATATTACAGAACTTCCACGAAAAGTAACAGGAAGAATAAGAGGACGAATGAGTGGCAATTGAACGAAGCACACAGTGACACATCCATGAAAGCCACTAAGATGGGAAGGAGCAGGAGGAGAACGGAGAGGAGGAATAGGATGATGGAAGGAGGAGAGGAAAAGGAGACAGCAGCAGCAGCAGGAGGAGGAGGAGCAGGAGCTCTCAATCACCTCCATCAGGGAACACAGAGTCTGTAAGCAGGGAGGAGAGAAAGCTTAGCTTTAGGGCAGTGATCCTTGTGTTTCAGGCATCCCTTCACAGTTATGACCCTGTACCTCTTTTAAATAACGTCTCACACTAAAGCGAACAGTGGCCAATCAGAGCAAAACTCTCACCGTCACAGTCTCACACGGAAGTTTGATTGTGAACTTTCACACACCCAGATTATACTTGTGTAGGAGGACAAGGAGTGAGTTTTAATGATCATCGACTCGTGGCTGGGAGTTGTTTATTCAGTCCGGACTTAACCACCTACTCAGCAGTATGTTTCGCTATCACAGCTAAAATAAAAACGAGGGAGGGACCCAAGACACCAACACTGTGGAAGGCAATTTAGTCTGATAATTACAACATGGTCTGAAAAGACAAGTCTACTATTTCAGTTAAAAGCTACGCCGGCCATTTGCAAAACCATGTATTCCTCACATAATTACAGTTACTCTAATAACGGAGTCACCGTTGTCCATTCAAGTGTGCGAGAGCGGATCAGTATAAAGGAACCGTGCACAGAGAGAACCTGAATCCAGGCGATAAAAGAATGTAAGTCAAATTATTACAGGGAATGAAAGCTAGGACAATGGAGGATTTATCTTGGAACACGCTTAGGCCAATGTGCTCTATGGACAGGCTCTTTGGGTCAATTTAATTGCTCGGAATAGAGTTAAATGGTTTTCACTGATAAAAGCTGTGTTTTGAATTGGACTTAAAAAAAACACTTCAATTTGATGCTGTTCACTTTGACATTTTAATCTTGATTCAACTTCAATCTTGACCCCATGTAGAAGCTGGAGGGATTAGACTGATATAAGAATTGACCCATTTGTGTTCCACTGAAATACTGTAAGAGGTCACTAGGGCTCATTCTACTGGCATATGATCTCTGCTGCTATTGTAAATATATTATATCATAACACTGCCTTACCACTAGATGGCAAAATAAACAGAGTTTATCAGGATGTGCAAAATAAAATACTCAATATGGGTTCTACATTGTGAGACATACCCCTGTACCATTGTGCTTTTACTAATATATTTCACTCCATGATCAACTTGATCATAGCAAATTTCCATTTTCCAGATAATGATGAATTGGGGAAAATCAAATTCACTTTTTGAGTGTTGCGGGGGCCATTGGAGCCAATCCTAGCCAATACATATTTCAGTCATGATAATTATGACATGCACCAAATGTGATCTAATAACCCTTTTGTTTTCATCAATTCTCTTGCAAAAATATTTTACCTTTAATCTGCGTGTCCTCCAGCAGCTCCTGGGGTGAGTTTGCACATGGAGGGGGTGGTGCTCTCCTCTTAGTAGTTCTTAGGGTTGATTCTGCAGATCTCTACGGAGAAACAATGACAATCCTGGAGGTGACGCATATTTCTTTCCCCAATTCATCCCACCATCTCCATTCTACAAATGTATATTAAAGAAATCTTAGTTCCAACATGAAGATAATAGCTGCTCCAGAGATTTTCCTGCCAGCTCCCTAATATAATCTAGGGTGAATATTCAAGCTACCAAGTGAGCTCATGTCTCACAGAGATAATGTCCCACTGCATCTGTCACACCTGAATGTGACACTCTGCAGATGTTACCTTTAGGGTTGACCTGTTACCTGTGGCCCTCTAAGATGATAGGTGCTGAGGTTGTTGGGGACACTCTGTGATGCACCCATGGGCGGCTGGGGGGCTCGCCTCTTCTTGGGCATATCTGGTGGCGGGGTTATAGGAGAGGCGACATCCTGGCCCTTCACACCGACAACCATTGGTTTGTCAAGTCCAGGAGACGCAGGGACACTCACTGCTCTTTCCTACAAAGATAAGACTTTACGTGTGTCTGCAGTGTTTGGTGAGAGAGAGTTGTAGGGAGATTAAAACTCAAATATATCCACTGTAAACAAAAGCCATACCAATTCAGGTTTTTTCTTCTTTCTTCTAAATAAGCTGAGGAATCCTGCATTCTCCTTCTGTTTGTTCTCCTTATTTGGCAGATCTCCTTCATGCACAAAACATGATCAATCAATGGCATACAGTACATGAGAATAATAACAATACTGAGAATACTGGATGAATGTGTGTTTTGTGTTACCTGACTGTGCAGGTGGTGAGATGACCTCTGTTGGTGTGAAAATGACACGTATGTAAGTATGTATGCCACAGGTCATTGCAAACAACATTTTATGGGTAGTCTGCAGGAGGAGGAGGAAACTACAGTAGCCCTAATAGGTCAATACCTTGGCAACCAGACAAAAAACACACACAAATAATTTAGGAAAATACAGACACACTGCACATTCTTATGACCGCTTTTAACACATGCCACAACAAAATACATAGCAAAAACACCATCAAAGGATTAGCATGCAGACTGCGGTTAAGTTAAGGTTAAGGGTTAGGCGCAGACTGGCTATGGTGACTGTTAAGGCTTTATATATCGTGTGTAAGTAAAGTTTTACACTTGTTTGTTTTCTCATTGCATGGGTTTTAGTTTTGTTTTTCCAGAAACAAAACCAACTCTAGCTAGAAAACATAACTCAAACTTAAAATAATGGAGCATAACAATAACTGTGTTTTAAAAAAAGTAAGAACTTGAGTATATTTAAACACTCCATGTTTTCTATTTGGGAGGATTAAAAATCTTTTGGTACAGAAGCTCTGACATACCTGCTTCAGTTGTTTTAGGTTCATGCTGACCGTGCACACACTTCTTACGAGCTGTATTTTTGGCAAACACTTCTCTCAGCCCGTGTTCATTCAAGGACTTGGTCAGATCCAGAGGCTCTTCAGACTGAGAGTTTCTTAATAACACAGTTGTGTCTACTTCAAACTCGCACTTGTCACACACCACTGGCAGCAGCATCTCAAGAGGCACTCTGGGATTGACTCGCACCACGGCCTTGTGAGACTTCTTGTAGTTGATCAACAGGCGAACTGTGGCCTGCAGAAAAAAAATGTTCCATTTATTTCATGCAACTGTGGAATGAGACTTCACTTTTAATACACCAGAAAAAAAAAATATTGATTCCCAATAGTTATGGCTCACATAAGCTGTGGAACTGGCCTCCGGACAAAACAAAGGCCAGAAGTAAGCAAGTGATGGATTGATCATTGAGACATTAGGTGCTTGTTTTATTTCATTTTAATTTCTTGCAGCACTGTCTGCTCAGTTTTCACCTCCGGCATGTACGGCCTCCTGATCTTTTCCTCCACTCCTTTGGGCTTTAGCACAATCTTCTCTGCCTCAAGAGAGCCAATAGGAGAGTTGGGTTTGAAGCCAATGTTGTTCTTGTTGGGCGAGAGAACCTCGACAGTGTAGTCCGATGGATTCAGATGGTAACTCGCACAAAGGGTCACCAGTAAGTCCATCACTGGTTTACTAGAAAGAGAAAAAAGAAATAAGAGAAGAAATAACAGCAAATTATTTAAATCCTAATATCTTGTAACTTTATTAAAACTTTATTAAAACAGATTATGCTATTTGCCTTAGATCAGTGGTTCTTAAAATGGTATAAATAGGACAGGCAAAGTCACCTACGGACTTTTCACAGGAGCCAGATTCATTCCCAATAATATAATTTGCTCTCTAATCATCCTCTTCCTCACTTATACTTCAGACATTGGCATAACATAATTAGATTAAGATGGAGCAAGAGATAAGGAGACTCTAATTATTATTTAATTAAACATTATTTGGTTATTTCGGAGGATTTTCTACACATATTCCTCAGCTCCACTCCAATCACATACCCTGGTATACACAGTAAAACAGTATTTATGAATTTCCTCCAAGTACCACAAGGGGAAGCTCACGTACTACTGGTGGTACATATACCACAATTTGAGAACCATAGCCTTAAACAATGCATGGGTTTGTATGCGAAATCTAAAACTTTTCATAAAGCTTGTGTTCAAGTACATTCTTGTAAATACATCAGCTATGTCCTTTATAAGCTCCAACACATCCTTCAAGTCATGTCAAAATGTATGTATGTATAATGGCACTGCTAAATAAAAACAGTCAACCAAAGTGTTAAAGAGGATTAAAATACAAAAAAAATGTATTACAATTTTTCAGAACAAAGACAAAGATAAACATTTAGAAAATCAAAACATGGCACATTAGCAGATGAAATCAAGGGCTTCAAAGTCAAGTCCCCAAATAAGGAAAGTTCTGTTTCCGTGTAGATAAAGCCTGAGGTTAATGTGACATTTTTTTCCAATTGCCAGAAAAGGAATAAAAACAATTAATTTTCATTAACTTTATTTTTATTTCATCATGAGTGGGTCACTGTAACTTTATGTCTTACCTTCCATGCACAGTGGCATTCTTCTCTATTCCTCCCGGCAGAACCACAGAAAAGGAGTGGTCTCTCTCTAGTGGGTTCCCCTGTTCATCCATCTCAAGGGAAGTCCGTGGTCGCCCAAGATCTGATGCTGACCAGTGTCACAAAAACCTACAAAGAGATAAAGATCACATACTGTATAATCACAGATGTCCAAAGCTGAGGAAATGTTGCTGTGTCCCCAACTTCAGACAGATGTGAGCTTTATAAGACATAATTGCAATCACTGCATGTCTTTAAGCTGATCTCTGCAAATACACATTCATTTATATCATTCACCATTAAGCTGCAGCTTCAGGTTATTCTCATTAATAGTCAATCTGCTGAAGAATTTGATACAAAATGTCAGAAAATGGTGTTAAAGAAGATAAGATTTACTGATCCTGATCCTGCACTGGGGGACTTCACTTGTTACAGCAGCAAAAACTTACAGTAGGTAAACAATGATAAGAGCAAAGAGAAATGGACAATAATATCCATAACTTAGTTGCACAGATTCATTTAAAGTCAGACGACCAATTAACTCGACTAATTTTTGCCCTTTTTTGAAATGATCAGCATTCAAACCTCTACACCAGGGGTGTCAAACTCATTTCTGTTCAGGGGCCACATACAGACAATTTGATCTCAAGGGGGCCGGACCAGTAAAAATAGTAAAATAATAGAATAATAACCTATGAACAACAAGAACTCCTTGGTTTTTTCTCATTTGTTTTACATTTAATGAAGGATAATTTTACAAAACATGACATATTTAGCATAAACATATTTCTTGAGAAATATAAGTGCTATTTCAACAATATCATGCCTAAATTTACTATTTACACAGCACACTGGATCTATAAAGGCACAAACATTTGGTCACGGGTATCTGGAGCATTTGACATTACGTTTAGATTAGTGTGAAATTTTAACAAATTCATCCTGTGGGCTGGATTGGACCCTATGGCGGGCCGGTTCTGGCCCCCAGGCCGTATGTTTGACACCCCTGCTCTACACTGTGTGGTTGAGGGAAAAACATATTTCCTACATCTGACATGAAATCAGATTTTTTTTTTATCACAAATGACATTAATAAATGATCATATACGTTAATATTTCATCTATAGCTCACATATTCACATTGTTAAATGTGCTTTACTTGGATGGCTTTAGTATGTGTTCATTTGTAGTTCAGTGTTTTTATCACATGCTGTTAGTGCTGGTGCCCGACGGAACGCTGCTTTCTTTCAGTTCAAGACTACAATGTCAACTCATAAAATAAAGAGATTAAACAAAAGATAATAAAAAGGTAAATAAAAGGTATTACCTGAAAAGCGAGTTCCTCGAACGAGTAACACGTGACCATCCTAATTAACAACAGCCCCAGCTGTAAACAATAAAGTGCCCAGATTGACGTTGAAAAAACAAATATCTACCCTTTTCCACAGAAAACTACGACGCAAATTCGCTACAATGACAACAACACTGTCAAAACCGAGGGACACTTACCTTATCTCATCAATTATCTCGTTAACTGCTCTCTCTGTCCTCACCTAGAACTTTTTGTTGTTCTTTTCCATCGCTCAGGAGCAGCTGCCGGACTCGGGAGCGTGCCAACTACACAGCTGTGCGTGCGTGCGCGTTCATGTGCGTATGCAAGTGCACGTGTGCCAAGAGATTAGTTCCCAAGTTATAGTTCGAATATGTTTTAAATCATGTATTCTATATTTCTAAATATGTATTTATTGTTTGTCTTATGCATTATTGCATCTTCATATTTATTGAATGTATTTATAAAGTTCAAATGTATCTTATTATATTATGTTATAATGTTATATTGAGGCCACACAAGTCAAACAAATGCTGCATGTCTGATCCATGCTGTAAATCCACGCAGGACAGGATCCATTCAGTTCCTGTTTATCCTCAGCCATGTTGTTAGTAATGCTGAGTTCCAAATAAGCTTACACTCTTCCTCGAGTCACAGGGATTAATGCTTTAAAAGGCTGCAGCTCTCCATGCTCTCAGATACGTAAACACGTTAGGGATTTTATGAGTATGGCTTATAGTATCCACCTGTTTACTGTTATATAGTGAGCGACACTTACCTGTATCCATAAGTCCTTCCCATTCTCCTTTAGCTCTCTCTTCTCCTCTGTTAGTATTGTTGGTGCTGAAAGGACAGAGTTTCTCTCTCTCTCTCTCTGTCTTCAAATCCCCTGTTCAACAGAGTGACCACACCTACAGGCCCAGCCCAGTCATGTGACATCACTTTGCATGTCTGTGTTTGCCTGTGCTGTGTGTGTGTGAATGTACAGTATGCTTTGTGGGTGGTGGTGGTGGAGAGGAGGAGTGACATGAACATTGTTGTAACCTGATGAAGCTGTTTTTTACGGTTTACATTTGTGAAAAGGCCTTTCATCCACATAAGCCTATCTGACTCAATTACTACAGATCAACAACACTGTACAGTATGCGGGCGTACCAAACAGTGCTGTGTTTTTTTACTTTATCCCCTTTAGAAAATCCATCAATAGATCATTTTTTGTTAAAAGGGTGCTTCAGATCTGTCAAATCTCTCCTGACAGAATTCAGAATGGTCAGAACTGACCTTTCACTTCAGCATGAGGCTGTTTGTGCGCCAACAGAAAGTCACACTCCCTTCCTCACACTGTCTTCCCTGTGTCACTATTTGTCTTCCCGTCGTCTTGTGTAACAAGTTCATGTCAGTGCTCGCAGTGCTCTCTCCCTCTAACTGAGGCAACTTGAGGGACGAGTGTGGACTAAAAACTAACATTAATTCAAATAGCTAAATGTCTCCTTCTTTGAAATGCATTGTCGAGGTTGCTTGAAGTTTCTTGCACATGTGTCCTTGGATATCAAAATGTTAGATGTACTTATTTGCTGTAATTATTTAATCCAGAACTAGTATCCTTTAAGTACAGAGGGGTGTTACACATGCAGTACCTGTGTTTCCATGTTAATGTGCTGGCATTAAGGTTTACAGCTCTGTAGATTTGTAAGATTACTTTTGTGTAACATGCAAACTCCCACCACTCCCTTCTATTTTTACATGACAGGATTTATTTACAGGACTTTGATTCGGAGAAGGACTTCCTGGCTTTTACGTGTCAAGATAATCTGCCATGAACTCCCTCACTGTCACAATGTTTTCAATGAGTCACAGGAAGCTAAAATAATGTCAACCAGAAGACATTGACGGCTGCAGTGTCACACAAAGCTCTTGATTTGTCCACATAATATACAGTAGGTGAGCCGTAACAGGCAGATAAGTGGGAGTTTTAATCAAATGAAGAGAAGGGAACACATGTCCACACCCCAGCTGTAATCTTGTAATCTCATTGTGAAGTCTGTCAGTGGAGGCTGAGTGGGCCTCTGCAGTAGCTGGTTACAGTAAACACAGCACTGTGTGGCTGTCAAGGTTAATGAACTTCTTTAGATGACGGGAACCCTGTTAGTCACACCATCCATTCTTTTACACCGCATCATCACTTATTTTGTGAAATGGAGAAGGGCCAGGGAGCACACATCCATTTTTTTTATGTAATAACAATAATAATAATAAGGAAAACAAACAAATAAATACAACTGTTTCATAAATGCAGTGATCATGTATCCTTTATCTGTAATATTGTTCCATAGAAAACACCTTATTCACCTTTCGTTTACATAATGTTACTGTTTTTTCACCAATTTTAATTCTCTGGGTTCTGTTATTCTGTTCACAACATGGATGACTATGGGTCCAATTTTAATTTAATTTAATTTCATTTAATTTCATTTTATTTCATTTAATTTCATTTAATTTGTATTTTAGGTTAGCTACACCCATCCTCCCAGTAATCTTTTTGTTCATGACATAACCATAATATATATAAAGGTTCTCCTCAGTACCCACATCCTCCCCAACATAAACATGTATATTGTACATTGCACTGAACTCCACTGTCAGATAAACCGGTAGAAGGTGTGGTGGTTGCGTGAATCTGATTTTCCTGTCAAAGGAAATCAAAAATGGTAACAGTGTGATTTCATTTCCCAGTGTTATCCTGTCCTCAACATTCATGTGTAGATTCTATTCTTAATTGATTACGTAAACTCGGGAAGTTTTGTTTTCCAAATATATGATAACAAGCATTCCACAGGAGCTAATCTGGGTCTTCCTTTGCAGCAAGATATACAGGCTAATTCTGGTATAGTCTGAACTAGGCTCCCAAATTCATCACCGTGCTGCTAATGAAACATGAAGCAAAGTCACAGAGAGCTGCCAAGGACAACTGTGAACTCACTCTGGGATAATGTGCTGTATATAACTAAGGAAACACCATTTACTGTTTATGGAAACACATTTATTTTTTATGTGTATTTCCTCAAATGTTATATAATGACTGTTAATTTGCATTGTTTAATTCTTTAATGCATACTTGTATTAAATCTCTGCATTTATGGCGGCTGTTAAACAAACAGGTTAGTGAAAGGCACTCAAATTGCATTGACCTACAAACACACAACACATGAAATGTCTCCTCGTCTATGCACAAAATAACTAAAGAATACACTTCAGACACTATAAATCAACTTTTACCCCTGGAACACTATTGAGAAAAAGATTTTTACTCATAATAGATCTAATATTATCATCTGTGATTTGAAATATACATATTTTTCTCCTTACAAGAAAGACAGCTAATGCTTTGATCAGATACTCTCGATGGTCTGGATTGGTCAGCTTGTTGATAAAGGATGATTTAAAGGGATTGTTAGAAAGACCCTTTAAATGGCTGGATGATGCAGTGACAAATGTATAGTGATGATGGAAAGATTAATCAAAAATGTACCCCTTACCCTAACCTTAATCATAACAACTAAATGTCTAACCCTAACAATCCCCCCAGCAGTGTTTTCCAATCCTTGTCCTCTGGGACCCCTGCATGTTTTAGATGTTGCCCTGCTACAAAACACCTGATTCAAATGAATAGGTCGTTATCAGGCTTTTGCAGCGTTCGATGGAACTGCCTGCACCAATGACGTGCCTGCCTCTGCTAACTGTGAACCATTTTCCTTTTTTACCCACCCCTTCAAATCAGATAAATATGCAAATTATAAAATATATCATGCTTTTGAAAATATTAGTAGCTGAACAAGAAGGGAACCAACTTTTTGACGTTAAAACAACAATAAAATACACAGAAATAGAAAATTAAGATGACTGAAGTATGCACACTATTCAAACAAATCTACTTAATATGCACAAGTATTATGTGTTGTTGTGTAATTTATGGATCTATGGGTTGAGTGTAACTTCGCCATGTGTCCAGCAGGTGGCATCATTTCACAAAAAACTCCTCCTAAATACACACGTGCACATGAGCATGCAATGTGAACCTGCTCCCACCTCTATATTAACATGACAAAAAATAAAAAAAATTATAAAAAAATATATAAAAGTTTGCACCTTTTTGAGGCAGTATATTGTTGTAATTTGACTATATATGCTCTGTTAAAGTTTGCACATTTGACAAAAATAGTCTTGATTATTATTTTAAATGCAGTAAGGTCATTTAACTTTAGTTTTTTCTAAAAAATGACAAAATGATTTATATAATATGAATTGTATCCCCTTAATTAAATAGTTCACACTTGTTGTCTAGAGGAAACCACTGAACCACTGTATTATTGATAGTGGCTTGCACAGATTTTGAAAGGCAGGGGCAAAAATTAAAAGGGTACCCACTGCCAGGCCCCAGTAGTTCACTTAAGGCCAAAGGCCCCAGGTCCCACTGGGGATTTGATTTCATATGGACCTCCACACATTATTGTTTCAAGTTTTGTAACAATGTTTGTCACCTTTAGAAGTGTTGTGTCTTTGAAGATATGCAAGAAAGCCTTCATGTTAGGGATGCACAATATTGGACTATTTGCAGATATCCAATGTGCCGATCTATCGGGAGTGCTTGGGACGAAAACCAATAACAATATATATGTACAGTATATCCTTTTGCCCAACTGCAGGGGTTATCTAGTTTCTTCTGTAGTAAATATTAACATCATATTGTTTCCCACTCATGTCACAGTTGATATGGATATAGAATATCTTTATTGTGCAAAATAAAATAAGCATATAAAAAAGAATAGCTGTAGGGGCAAAAATGTGGCAGCTATTTCACCATACTATTTCTTTGGCGGGTATATTTCAGTGTTCAACATTTTCAATGCTCTCCACGTGACGGACAGAATGTAACTGTGTGCTTTCTGCAGATGTAATTCTTGCATTTCACACAAGAGGTACTTGTTTTACTGTCACCTCGGGTGGGACAGACCTGGCATCTTTTCCGTTTCTTTACACCCGTGTCCACTGGATCCATTGCAGATTGGTTGGATGACATGACCTGGACCTTTTCAATGACAGATGCAGCTGCTGGGGGTCGAGCTGGCCTGGCTCGCCTCTGGATCTTGGGAGTGCTTTGCCGAGTTCTTCCAGGAAAATCCGACGTCGGTACAACTTGCCGGCATTCCATTGCTGGTTGATTTCAGTCCACAGGACATAGGCATTGTGAACAGACACATCAACAGTGTTGTAGAAAATCAGTCTTGCGCTGGCAGCTGTATGTTGCTGTGACTTTGTCCAGATTGTCAACTCCTCCTTTGGTGGAGTTGTAGTCCAGGATCATTTGGCTTCAATTTCTAATACAAGCCTCCCCTCCAAGTAATTTTCTCTATTGGTGGGAAATCTTGTAGGACCGGGAGTCATTTTGATGACATTGGAAGATGACAGTCTACCTCGGCTTTGGTGTGGTGATGTTGACAATTTTATATTACCATCTTTAGATGCCCATGTCCCCTCTGTGGAGGATGATTGCTGCATTCCTTGGCTTTCATCCGATGGAGACACAACGGCAGGCTCATCCTCTGAATCCTCCTCATCGTCGGAAAATTGACAATCTGGATCATCAATTACATTGTCCTCGGTCTCTGAAATCTCTTCCTCTGCATCACTATCCCAGTTTAGTCTTCGACAAGGGCAAGGGAGAGAAAGTCCCTCCTCGACACACACCTGGGTCTCTGGCAGTCAAAATAAAGTACATCAAAGAGGCATGTTTGTTTTGGATTTGTACAGAAATGACCCGCAACATCATCTTTGTATGTATGTACTCTGCACATACATTCCACTACACATCACACTGTCCAGCTTTTACACACCAGTTCATGACCCTAGATGAGGAGAAGTCACAAAATTTCATGGAGGAAAAGAAAGGATAACCCGTACTTTTGGTCAACACCGAACGGAAACCGAAATGGGTCAAATTGACCCTTAACATAATACAAGGATTAAAGTCAGTATCTGCCGATATTGTGCTGATTATATCATCCCTACTTGATATGTTATTGATTATTGATATCCCAATGAGCCCTTTGATAGACTGGTGAACTGTCCAGGGTGTACCTCGCCTATCGCCAGCTGAATTTGGCAATGTGGTAGAAGATGGATGGATGGATGGATGGAGACTGATTATTGATGTACTAGAATTATTATGGTTTTTTTTAAATAAAACCCAAACAAGTGCAGTATTTAAATATTGGATGCTATTTTCTACCATGTGACATGTATCTGCCAAACTGGTAATATTAAGTATATGTATACATGAAATATTTAATCAAGGCAAATTAAATATATGTGTGTGTAAATTCCCCAGTTGAGGGACCAATGCAGAATGATCTAATATGGGAGACAGCAACAACAGGTTGCTGTCTCCCTTTAACCCCTGTGACTTTGGCATTATCTGGCAGCATCAGCATCAGCAGCAACATCAGTGTACATCCAGGCCATGTTGTCACAGAGTCACAGACAGTCACCGCTTTAAGAACATTATTCATTTTTTTCCCCCAGCCTGTGATGCCTAACGAACCGGAAGCGCGGATTGATTTCTCCACCGCAAGCAACAGCGACTGATAGAGAGGAGAGAAGGAAAGAAGAAGAAGAAGAAAAGCAATAAATGAAAACAAAAGCAGCGCTTATAGAAAAATTATCCCCCGACGAGGCAAACATAGGCAGCTGACGTGATTTGCGATCAAATCAAGGATTATTCTCCACGAAATGGGATCTACCTTCAAGGTCCCCACCTGCTGGGCACCGTAATGGTGGTGAGTATCCAGATCTGTGGAGAAGCTTCTCTCAGCCTTTTTAACGTGACTATCTGAATATATTAATATGTAGGTGTTGGCTGAGGCAAACAACTATGGCGCTTTGGAGATAATTGACGCAATTATCCCGCAATTGATTTTTGCTACCATAGCTATTATTATACATATATTTAATTTGATATTCCTCCGCTCATCGCGACAAAAGTGTAACATCCCAATATTCACTGTTCGACATTTTGTTTTAACTAAGTGTACGGTGTAACGTAACACATTGGTATTGTTGTACTACATTTGTACACAATGTCTGAGTACGTGCTTGTTTTTTCCCTTTAAAAAACACACACATGAACACCCGTGTCGTCGTGACAAATTAAAAAAACACGTTTAAAATGTTAGCATATCTTCTCCGTAACCGGAGAGGAGAAGGGTTAGCTACACGATACAAATTCGGTTTGAAACGCAAATTATTCCTTATTTAAAGTGTGCGGTGCTTAAAAGAATGACTCGACACAAATGCACTTCATGAATAAATCACCGGCTGAAGTGACAAGAGGGAAAAAACAAAGGTCTACTTCTATTTTTGGTGAAGCAGTTGCTGCCTGTGTAGGTGACTGATTAGAAGCATCTGGTGAGGGGAACGCCCAGACTCAATGAGCCCCTGTCACAGCTTTAACCAATACACCTTTCTGATTTTCATATTTTGTTCCTCATTGTGGCTCTCACAAGGTTCAGTATTTTCATTTTATGGAAGAAAGCGGGGAAAAACAGCTGGTTGTATTTGCTCGCAGCTATTTGAGCCACAGTCCAGGGAGGGTGGCTCTCCGCCCGGGCACCAGGTGATTGGGCCCCGCTGATATGTGGATGTGGATGAGTGTCTCCTGTTGGAGGTTATTCGGTCGTGTATGTGTGCGTACGTGCCGTCGCCACCCTGCTTAGTGTTTGCTCCCGAGGGTCGTGCTGCTTCTGGCGTGTCTGGAGGAGGATATTTGCAGGGAACAAGGTCTCGTCTGTGGTAAATGTAACGCAAAGTGTCTGTTTCTGGATATGACGCGGAAACATCATCATCATGGCGACAGCAGCTCCGGCCACATCGGCTCGGTTTGAAACCGCGACAATCCAGGTATCGTCTTCGGTCCCGGTTCTTTCACCTTTTTATAATTTAATGTCAGTCTTTTATCTGCAAAATAATCAGACTACTGTCTGTTATAGCGCTTTATTTTCAGGCAGATGGTGAACAAGTGCTTCAACTTCGCAATCAACTCGCTACAGAGGTCGTTTGTGTTATAATTGCAGCTAAACAACTGCTAAAACATTTATCATATTTTTTCCTGTCACATTGGTCTCCATTTGTTGACTGAGGCGGTGCATGTTGTCGAGCTCAGTTTTAAGCACCATGGACAGCAACATGGGACTGTCCTCACCGTGATAGCTGACGTCCATGGGAAATCTGAGCAGCTGAGATTTAACTGAGCAAAAAAAGCTTATCAGAGAGAAGACACACCGTTTTGTCCTCGAGGTTTTGTTTGTTTCCCTGAAGCAGCTGCTCTGAAACATCTGTCTATGGAAGCAGTGAGATAGTGTTTCACTTCAGGGAACTTAAAGGAGCCATTACTGTTGTGGAGATGAGAACTTGTTTGGCTTTTAGACTATAATCACATATTCACATAAATGTTTAATAGTTTATTGTCATTGTAACTGGTCCTCTGTGCCGTATTTGTCACATTTTAATGGGTTTATTTCTAGGTGAAACTGAATCAAAGCTTCACTCATCTGTATAGACTTTTTAGTTCAGCCTTTTGACATTTACTATTTCTTTGAGCCACGGTGGTGCATAATTTTTAAATATGTGAGCAATTGCAGGGTGCTACAGACACCAGCTTTTTCCGTCTTTCTCAGCATTAATCTATTTGTCGGGACACAAGGAGCAAAATGTGTTTCTGAAACAAACTACAGAACCAAGTTTTAATGGCAAAACAGTGTCAATCTTTCATTTCGGTGCTAGTTTAGACATGAAAACAATATGAATCTATCATTCAATTGCTAACTAGATACTAGATTGAGAGATTGATGACATAGAGGTTCCATGTCCATCAGAGGGGTTACTCTTTTGTGATCATTACAATGAAGATTGAGAAGGATAACTCGCAATGTTCCAAATGTTTTAGATTCATAGCAATACTTTGATTGTGCAGAAAATGCTTGAAAACCACAGATAAACCCTTGAAATGTTGATCTGTTTTGGGTGTGTAGAGATACTGCTCATTGTCTGTGGTGTCTCTTGAATCGGATCACTAATTAATACCATGATTCATGACTGCAGAAAAGTGTGCTTCTCTCAAGTGTTTTCCTTTCAGTCGCATTATATGTGACTCCAGGCATGACCATGCTGACAGTGGAGCTCAGAGGTGGGTCCCGATGTTAGACCTATGGGGGTGGAGGTTTGATAGGGCTTTCACAACCCCCACCATGCAGTACCTCTTGCTAGCAAAGCTGTCAGGCTCACAACACAGGTTTGGAACACAGATTGATGTGTTTTACATTCTTATGTGTGATTATTCTACATATTTCTATGACCCATGAACCTCAAAAGCAGCAATCGAAGCGAAAATAAAAAAAATAAAAAGTTGATCTCCAATGGACTCTAAACACTAGATTGACATTTTGAGAAATATGCTTAATTACCTTCTTGCTGAGACTTACACAAAGATGACTGATGCCACTCTCATTACTTTGTTGAGTATAAAACCAGAGCCTGTAGGCAGTTTGCATTGATTAGAGTAAAGACAGTAACTGGAGGAGATGGCTGGCCTGATTGAGTGAGGGTAACACAATAAGACAAGTAATGTTTCCAGTCTCAATGCTTAGCACACAAGTTGTTGGCAACATGTTTATATTTGCATCACAGTAGAGAAGATCATTCCAGATCAGTGGAATCTAGGAGGCTTTTTCTGTTCACAGCCTGCTTTACATCAGCAGTTGAAGTTGTGTGGTGGCACTGTTGGACCTGTGGATCATACCTAAGCAGTACCATGCTTTGTGCTATTCACGGTGTTTCTGAACCTGCTCTTGATTTGCTTGTTACTCAGGCTAGACATAGATTGTCTCTACCTCTGGCTTTTAAAATGGAAAAAAGTATATTGTTGAGACAGCCTGTTTTTCTCCATCTCCATTTGTGAAAAAAAGCTAAAATGTGGACTATATAAAGGAGACTTTTTGAGATTCTGCCAGAGGGGCGGCTCCTGTTTTCTGGGTTGCTACAATGTCCCAGGAGGAACAATCTGGCCCCCCGTGAGACTGCAGAGAAGGAGAGGCACCAAGGATTTGGTGATAATGGCTCACCAGGGTTTTTGGGGAAGATCTTGTTTGTGTGCCTTCCAGCTATTTCCTGTGAGAACAAGGTCTACCTCTGGGTGTGTAGAGTAGTACAAGAGATGGTTGACAGGAGTGAATCTGTTATTGCTGATGATGGGCACAGGGTAACAACAAAAACAACTAGTGTTTCAATAACACTTCATTAAATAGTTTTTCTAATTCAAGATCACCCACTAATTATGTGTGCACTAAGTAAATCTTCCTTCTGTTTGAAACAATATGCAGCAATAGACTACAAGAAAGGAATAAATAAATGTGCCTGTCTTTGAGATGTTGTCCATCTCTGTTGTTGCTGGCTTTTTCCCTATGAATCAGCTTGAAGGCGTGTCGTCGATGTCAGACACCATATTTACCGTCTCTCTAAAGCCACCACCCTCACTGCCCACAGGCCAGCATGATGCTTTTTTTTTTTTTTTCTTAACATTGAACAGTCTTCAGTGTGACGTTTCAGACGCAAAAATATAGCCTGTCAGTATATCAGCTTTTTGATTTGTCCACACTGTGACTGTGATGTGAATCCTAGTCATCACTCATTGGTTATGAAACATCAGAGGCCAGCTGGAAACGTCACACTATTGTGTTATATTGAACTGCACTCAAATTGGTATTAGTCACTCCATGAACCATTTGCATGCGAACTGTGCAGTCTTTTATGTGTGTTTCTCCTCAAGCCTTTCAAAGGCAGCTCTCTTTTACCGTCTTACTGTCTTTCTGCTTGTGTGATAAGGCTCCTGAATGAAAAAAATGCCATTGTCATACGAGAAAGTCGTTGGTCCTGGTCGTTTATGGGTCTCACATTTGTACCTGTTTTTGTAAACATGATAGGAGTTTATGTCATTCTATTGTCTGATTAAGTGCTGTTTATGTAAACATGTCAATGGTAAATGGACAAGGTCCTGGACCTGAGAACATTGCTCCAACAGGTCAGACTGAAAGGTTGCTGCGGCATGTTAAAAGCAGATATATTACATTTCTTAGCTAAGTTTAATACATTTATTGTAAATGTGATTTTAAAATGAGATTCCTTTTATGTCAGTTAAATAGATTGTTTCCATCCGTTTTGCATTGGTTTGGATCACTGTAATCATGAAAGCAGCATGGGCGCAAACAGTCATTCTGTTTGTGGACCCTTTTCAGAATGTATGCATTAGGCTGTGGAATTCAATTTTTTTATCAATGAGAAAGTTAATTAAAAAGTGTGATGCAATGGGGGGCCGGGCTCTTGCATGCCCATCAAAGTCATTGATTATTGCTTCAGTGACCTCTTTTCATTTCTGTGCTGTTTTGCACCAGTGATCCCACTTCCTGTCATGCATAAGTTCTTATTTACAGAAAGGACAGCCTCAATTATAACAGCTTGATGAAATAAACAAATTGTAATTTGTAATCATACTGTGCAGCCAGGAGTTTCTCTTCTGTCTATTTTTCACAGGGAAAATGTATCATTTCCGGTTACAGCCCTAGTTTGTAAAAATCACTTTTAATTCTGTCTCAAACTACATATTTTTGTGAAGTTACACAACTTGGCTCGTAAAATAAAGCAATTAAGCATGTTTCTCAAGTTGCATCTTTCTCTCTTACAGCTAGAAAGACATTACATCTCTACTTGAGTAATGACACACTGTTATTATTGTATATTTATCATGCTTCTAGCCTGGTCCAGGAAGATAAGTTGACTTCCAAAGGTGAACGTAGCCAGTATTTCCAGAAGCCTGTCCCTGACCCCTGGCCCTTTCACTTTTGTCACCACAGCTCTCTGCCACAGCTGAGCCCTTTGCTACCCTCTGAAGAAGCAGGATGACAAAATGGCACAGCTGCTTGTACCGCCCGGACCTGACAGCTTCCACCCCTTCGTCCCCGAGTCACTGGCCGCCATCGAAAGGTGCATCGCCGAGGAGGAGGCCCGGAGACCACGGTCGGAGCGTCGCAGCGACAGCGATGATGAAAATGGGCCGAAGCCCAACAGTGACCTTGAGGCGGGGAAATCTCTGCCCTTCATTTATGGGGACATCCCTCCCAAACTGGTGTCCACCCCTCTGGAGGACTTGGACACCTTCTACAGCAGTCAGAAGGTCAGTTCCAGAGCTAATATTGAAGGAATTGTTTCCTACAGATTAACATGTGGATGAAAATCTTTAGGATAATGTTCCTGACTGTGCTTTCCTTAGCACTATTTTATCATATATTGTATTGTTTTGTATAGGGTGTTGTTTATATTTGCAGGAATCTGGCTAAATGATACGTATTGTATCATATATGTAGGTGTGACAATCAACTTTTTATGATATACTGTATTAGGATACTACAAGCAAGGCAATGTTATTATTATTATTATTATTGTTATTATTATTATTATTATTCATAATAATAATAATAATAAATATATATATATTACATATTGATACAGCACTTCAAGGAATCAGTATCAGTTTTTTTTTCACCCTATAATGTATCTATAATGTATATTCTTATTTAGCTTTCAATTAACATGTCAGCTGTAGAGCCTAGTTTTATATTTTCATTTATTTTGTTTGTAGCTTTTACGCTAAGCTAACTAACTGCTTAATCCACTTCCATAACTTGAGGACTTAGCACGGCAGCGGTTAAGATGTAGAACCAAATTTAACATGAATGTGCTGAGCAAAGTCAAAGCCTTTAAAGCATTGAAAGCCATATGAGGTGCTAAATGCTAAAAAGCTAGTCTGTTTTGCCATTTGACCAACAGTTTAAACACGGACTCATCCGGCTCACAGCTTAGTCTTCTTTTCACTTGTGCATGTGTGATAATAATCATAGCAGCAGCCTTGATGAATAGAAGAGCAGATGTGTAATTTGTACAAAAAGCTTCTCCAGCAGTTTTTTTAGATTTCCACTGGATGCTGCATCACTTTTATCTAATAAAATCATGTAACTAGGGACAACAGGATGTTTTGTATGAAAGATTTTAATTGTTTTTGTCTTGTTTCTCTTTCAGACCTTCATAGTATTGAATCGCGGGAAGACAATCTTCCGTTTCAATGCCACCCCTGCCTTGTACATCTTAAACCCCTTCAACCCCCTAAGAAGAATAGCTATCAGAGTTTTAGTACACTCATATCCTTTCAGAGTTTTCTATGGTTGCAGCTTGATTTGGATTAATGGGTTTAATCAGACAAAAGAAGGATGTAAATGAGCTGCTTTTGAAGACTAAATGCAATGACTGCTTTAGACATTAATCAGGCTTTACATCAGTTTCAAAAGATGCAGGATTTTCTTTTATTAAGGTGTCAGATTTGATGATCTATGAATGGTTCATGTCATGTCTATGTTTTAGGATTTATGCCAAGAAACTTCATTTGAGTTTGAATACATTCCTTAACCTATATTTTACGATGTTCAGCATGTTGATCATGTTCACCATCCTGACCAACTGTGCTTTCATGACCCTAAGTAATCCCCCAGAATGGGCCAAGAATGTAGAGTAAGTTGTCTTTTGTTTATTTTCTCTCATTTCTGTTAAGAAAAATGATTGTTCTTTGATTACACGGTACATTAGATTAAGGGTTAGGGTTACTCAGTCAAATGATCATTAAAATACTGTTCATTGGAAGTGAAACCCCAATGAATATCCAATGTTGTTTGGTTTTCAGGTACTAATGTTTGCTATGTATCGCAGTATTTATAAATTCAATTTTAAAGTCGGAGTAAAATTGTATGGTAAAATACAAAAGACTAAATTGATAAATATTGTACATTTTGTCACTTGCACAGCACCAATGGCATGACATCTCTAAGAATCCACATTTATCCAGAAATAACATGCATCATTCCATAAATAAAACGGCGTGTGACAATGTGACAAGCACTCAGAGGGTCGTAGTATAACTAATGATGACAAATAGATGACAAAGAAGGATACTCGGTGTTGTGCTGGATGTGGCTAAGTGCACCACCAGTGTTGCCAAGCAACATATTCTTGCATTCCATTATGGAGTAATACATAATCTAGTATAGTTCTGGAACCACAAGTTGATACCAAGACGAAAATCTTATGCAAGTACAGATGATATATATTGGTGCAGTCAAGCAAACTGAAGCACAGAGCAGCTGCCTGACGTAGAGTACTGTACACTGCAGTATTTTCAGAAGATAATGTAATAATCACAAACCTCATTGAGAAAATCTATGACGAATTTGATTCGAGAAAGCGGGAATCAGGATGAGTTGAAGATGCAATACTGCACTATGAACGGTAAATGTGCCACTTTGCCTCTGAGCAACAGTGTGTTTTAATTTCCTTTCTTCCTGTGTTTACCAGATACACATTCACAGGGATCTATACCTTCGAGTCCCTTATAAAAATCCTGGCAAGGGGCTTCTGTGTGGGGAAGTTCACTTTCCTCCGGGACCCATGGAACTGGCTGGATTTCAGTGTTATCCTCATGGCGTAAGTATTATGACAAGCATAGTTAGGATCATCTCAACATGATGTGGCGTAGATTAACAGGCCAAATGCTTTTTATGCTAATCAGCCGGGCAGCTCATTAAATTGCAGTAAACGTGAGAATTTCAGACCGATGAGAGTCCGTAGCTTATTAATGATTATTGGCGCATGTTTTGAGAGCATGGCCAGAAAGTACAACTCATCTCTGCAGTGGATGTGAGTGTCTACAACATGAAATATGTTGGCCCAGATTTGTTCTATGCCTCAGTGACTCAGGCTTTTGTCTTGAAACGAAATATAGCCTTCAGCAGGAAGGTGCACAGTGAATTTGAGTTGAGTTTGTGATCACAGTGTTATATTACTCAGTGATCGCACACAATGTCAAAATGATGCTATTGTAATGTGACTGATGATGCTTTTGTGAGAGGTGGTTTTATTTCTCAGATGTTTGTGTGTGCGCGCGTTTAATGGCTCTGTGCCTGTGCAATTCTGTGTAGTAACTGTGCATTTGATCCTGCAGGTATATAACAGAGTTTGTAAACCTAGGCAATGTTTCAGCTCTGCGCACATTCAGAGTATTGCGAGCTTTGAAAACTATCTCAGTTATACCAGGTAAGGCCGCCTGCGCCTGCTGCCAGCACTCCTGCCATGTGTCCTCTGTGCGTGACCGTTTGCCGTTCCTTCCTCTGCCCCTTCCTCCCACCCCCACCCCTCCCACCACCCTTTTGTCTTGTCACGCCATGTGTGTGGGTGCCTGTTTGGTGTGTGTGTGTGTGTGTGTGTGTATGTATGTATGTATGCGTGTGTGTATCCTGCACCCTTCCAAAAATTCCCTGCTACCCAATACCCCACCCTGCCCCACCTCTTCCCCTCCCTTCCCTTACAGATATGTCACAGAGTTTGTGGACCTGGGCAATGTCTCAGCACTACGAACCTTCAGGGTTCTACGAGCCCTGAAAACTATTTCAGTCATCCCAGGTGAGAGAGCCATCGAGGTCCATAGGGTTAATGAAATGCTAACGGCTAACTGGCATTTCGCTAACATCCAAGCCAACCCCTTTGCCCCCCCAGCTCATCTCACTTTAGCTAAGCCTATGACACCAGTCGCCGTTCCTCATGCTGCCTTCGTCCCAAAGCCAGTAAAAGCTGGAATCTGGCTCCAATCTGCACAGATTGACAGGATTCTTAGCTTTTAGACACATCCTTTAAGGCAGAATTCTTTATGGCTGAAATCTATTCTTGCCTTGGGAGCCTCACGCGTAGATTTTGTGCACTATTTCTTTTTCCTTTTTGCATGAGACATTGCAAAAGCAGATTTTCTGGTGGCAAGCACTTGTGTGTGTAGGGTTCCTCCTCTCTGTGTTTTCCTGTGCATGACTTGTTCAATGTTGTGTGTTTCTTTGGAGAAATTGTGATATGGTCAGTGGGGGCTGTAATGTGGCACACACTAACACCATTGACATCACAAACTAACATAAGGTCACAGGTAAACCATTCAGGCAAACTCTCACTGGCTCTTTGTGTGAAGACAATTTTGGTCGTTCAACAAACATTTTCAGTGCAGCTGTTTAGACGTAGTTCAAACATGTAAATCAAAGTCTAGTACAAGCACAACAAGTCTTCTTCTTCCCTTAAAACAATTATATTTGTGTTTACCGTATATTTGCTGTATTCATGAAGATGGAAGAAGGTCCAGTATTTTGTTAGAAATCACGTCATAATTGGGTATAGAGCTAAAAAAATTTTCAAGCAACATTATTCTGAATGTAAAAGGTAATCGTTTCTTACAGAGAATGCAATGAGATTGTTACCACTTATGACTGTGAAATAAATCACTTAAAGTAAGCAGGTGTTTAACTGAGCCTTGCAAAAAGGCTTGGTTTGTGTGAATATTTTCAAACAACACTTTTCACGAAGCAAGCAACACTTTTTAAGAAGAACACAAAAATAAACCACAGAATCAAAATACAATCATTGCAAACAAAGATGGTATTTTCAAACAAATCAAATACAATATTATTTAATGATTAAATCAATATTTTATTTGCAATTTGGTGCATTAACCCTAACCCCTAACCCTTTTGTGGTTCATTTTTGTTTTCTCAATTCATAAAGTGTTGTTGGCTTCTTAAAATATGTTGTTTGAAAATATTGACACAAATGTAATTCCATATAGGTGCAGTGCTTTGATTGCTCTTCAAGACCAAAAAGACACCATAACCACAGCAAAGACCACAACTAACTGACCCACCATGAAACAGCAGCTCTTTCTAAACAAATCTAACATAATCTGCTTCTGGCTTATCTCCTCATATACTGTAAACATTCAGTAGGAAAGCCAGAATGTACATTTCCAAAAATGTTCCTCTGATAAGCTGTTGCTTCTGTCAACAAGTACCACTCTAGTGAAAATGGTCAGCACTTTAAAAACTTTTTTTTCAGTGCTATATACAGACTTATCCTGAGAAAGCATTTCCTCTCTCTGGTGTGGATTTCCTGTTTCCTCATGCGTCTGCATGAGAAAAATATGAGATCAGAAAATTCAGTGGTCAGGGGAATAGCAGGACTTTGTTTCCCACTGCACTTGACACTCTGGTTTATAGTTGTGTGCCAGCATGCGTAACATTAGGATGTGTCACGTTGTGTTGCTCTTTGCAACTGCACTAAAAGAGAGCTCAGTTTAACAGTTTCACAGTTATAACAGTTGGACAATTGGACATTAACACGCAAAGACATTCGAATAATTTCCCCTAAGACCACTACTGGCAGTGCCCATAGCACAATAATGGGCCTGTGATTTGTAAATCTCTCTCGTGGTTTCTCCATGACTAGCAGGATCTGCATCATCCTGGTTCCTGTATGACAGAAAGCAGTTCATACATGAGCCTCCATTGCAGATCCCCACGGCTGCTTGCTACTATTAGCTCACTAGCCTCTTCTTTGCGCTTGTGGCTGTAATAAAGAGAAACTAATGAGTCTGTGTTGTCCCACTCCCGACCCTTGCCCTTTCTATCTTTTAGGCTTGAAGACTATTGTTGGTGCCCTGATCCAGTCGGTAAAAAAGCTGTCGGACGTGATGATCCTCACTGTGTTCTGCCTCAGCGTCTTTGCCCTCATTGGCCTGCAGCTCTTCATGGGCAACCTGAGGCAGAAGTGCGTGCGCATGCCCGTTGGCAATGCCACCAACGGCAGCAACATCACCGGCAATGACACCATGCTTTTCAGCAACACCTCGATCGATATCAACACCACGTTTGTGCAGAACCCCGCGGAGAACCCCTTCAACTGGACAGAGTACATGAGTGATGAGAGTAAGCCAAGTGTGAAACTGTTGTTACACGTCTGCCAGGCCCACATAGGGGTAACTGGTGTCAAGTTAGCATCCTCCCCAGATGGCCTGAGTCACACACTAGCTACTGTGTATACAGAGATAGGTCAGGATGGTGGTGGTTGTGTAGGGGAGGTCGGGCGTGATAGGGAGTGACAGCAATGGCTGGGAGCCGGTGCTGCGCTCTCTTAACGAGGGCTGGTGGGGGAATGCGACAAATGCGGCGTATAATCGCCTCAACAATAAAACCCTCTACTTTCACCCCTCTGCATCCTTCATCATTCTCCCATAGCTCATCTGTGTGGCAGGAGCAGCCGTAAGTGGTTGAGAAGCGTGAGTCACGGACCCCCAGCAGGATATAGAGGAGACGTGCATTAGCTACATGACAAGCTGATGCCAGACAGAGAGGGAGAGAGAGAGAGACAAAGTGGTTAAACTTGCTCAGATGTGATAATTCCTGACATCATAACAGTTTCTGTGACTGAATTAGTCATTCAACAAGTTATATGATATTCCTGAGAAGGTAAAGACGCTGTGAGCGAGAATCAGTGACATATAAGGGTGAGGCTGCGGATTGTGACTCCACTCACAGCACCCTTTTCAACACATGTGAGTGCTGTGAAGGAACTACAGTGGCATTTGCGTCACAGAAAAGATGACATTGTTCTCTGTTTGCTTGATGCATATGGAATGCACATTATTTAAAGGGATTAATGACACACACTGGACCCATAACTGGCCACTTGTAACACTCACACAATAAACTAATGCTGTTGACTTTAAATCAAAGAATGAATCAGGACTTTCCTTTATACTTCACCCAATGAAAATTGTACATGGCACAATAAGCATTTTGTCTTTCTTTTCTCTCCTGTTTTGTTCATAATGCACTGCTTCACTCCTGTGATGAGGCTCTGACGTGCTGTCCCACTGTCTCCTCTCTTTTCTAGATAATTACTATTACCTCCCTGGCCGTAGAGATGCTCTGCTCTGTGGGAATGGCAGTGGCGCTGGGTAAGACTTGACATGTTTTATTTATATGGCCAATTAGATGCACCACAAAGCTGAGCATAGACTATTGGTGTTGACACTCACCACCGCACTGAGGCTTAGCAGGAAAACAAAGTGGTTAACTGTGGCTGCATCTCATTTAACATGTCTTGGCAAAATGTGTTGGCCTAAACAGGCTGTATTATATACTAAAACAGATATCAATCAAGACAGTTGGACTCATGGGAATTATCCTGCATGGTTCTAATGGCATCAGGTCACAATTAACTCTGACAGAGGAAACCCCCTTTTGTTTTGTCCTTACAAACTGACTAACTGAATTGTCACATTTATTTTATTTTAATAGTATATCTTCCAGTCACCAGTGTCGCCGCTCCAGTTGGAGCAGATCTGTGCTACATTACATACATAGCATGTCTAGCTTGACACTTTTCTGTGTTCTTATTATGTTTTCTGTCACTTGGTGCTACAACACTATATAAGGTTACCTCAGTGCAAGTTTCTTCGTTCTCTTCACGTGCCTCCTTCTACAGTCCCAAGTCCTTGAATGACCTTCAGATCAAACCTGAAATTCTTGTTCTTTTAAACACTTTTAGATGAGGAATAAAGGAAGGAGCTGTCACCTCCTAAGTGTTCACAAGCCATGTTGGCAGGAAAAGCTCCTAAAAAATGAATGGCACCAGAGCCGGTTTCAAGCTTAAGAGTCCACTCAGCACTTTAAAACCACAGAGTCTGACCAATGTATCACAGAACAGGTTGAATATACAGTATCTGACCCTTACAATACATCAGTACACATCATAGTAAAGGCATGTACAAACAGAGAAACTTAGAGAGACATACAGTAAAGTGGTGTGTTTTATTTTTGATGATTGTGTGTGGGTAAAAATAGTGTCCATGCTAACACAAATGTACACTCGTGTGTCCTGACAGGTTCTGTCCAGAAGGCTTTATATGTTTGAAAGCTGGTCGCAATCCAGATTATGGCTACACAAGCTTTGACACCTTCAGCTGGGCCTTTCTCTCCCTGTTCCGACTCATGACCCAGGACTACTGGGAAAATCTCTACCAGCAGGTGGGCAGGCCTCTTCATAGAGTCAAATTTCACAATAAAAGTCTTCATTCAAAAAGCCTTTTTTTAGACAAATTCCTAACACCAACCCTTCTCTCCTGTCCTTTCTGGACCATCAGACTTTACGTGCTGCTGGGAAACCTTACATGATCTTCTTCGTGCTGGTGATCTTCCTGGGCTCCTTTTACTTGGTCAACCTGATCTTGGCTGTGGTGGCCATGGCTTATGACGAGCAGAACCAGGCGACCATCGAGGAGGCTCAGCAGAAGGAGGAGGAGTTTCAGGCCATGCTGGAGCAGCTGAAGAGGCAGCAGGAGGAGGCACAGGCAGGAGCTTTTATTTTTGTGTCCTTTTTAAATCAAGTTACAACAAAGGTACAGGTTACGTTACATAGGAGTGGCTATCTCAGATTTCAGAAAGTGATTTTATTGAGGATTGGTTTACAGGGAAGTTGATTCAGACTGAGGACAGCAATGTTTGACCCTGCTAAAGAGAGAGGAGAGACTACACAACACATGAGTTTCTCGACATGTAACTAGGGAGTCTGTTGATTTTTAGGATTAGGCTTGAGCAGCGTTACCCAGACAACTAGACAATTCAATTCTCTGGATGACTGCTGCACTTGTGGGGGGAGTTTTTTTGTTGACTTAAAAATATATATATATATATCAAACATTACCAGATGTACACAGAGTACAAGTGAAATGTCAATGGATGATATTGTCACTGGCACTATTGTAAAATTAAAGGTTTATTTAGAAGCTCAACTTTGAGGAATAGTAATGTTACTAGACAGCCAGCCAGTTATTTTGAAGCATATGACAACAAAGCCACTCAGTCTATTTCTGTCTTGCTACACATGAAACACATGGATGAGTGCAACAAGTTCACATTCATGAGACTCCGTCTGACAAATATAAGGAATCAGAAATTATAGTCATATTAATGTTGATTGAGAAACAGTCTCAGAAAGCATTGTGTCACAGTTTCTCAAATGTGTATATATATATATATATTATCTACATTATCAACATTATCTAGTTAGAAATATACAGTATATCAAATCTTGGATTAATGATGGTCAAAAAATTATTCTAAATACCTATTTTAAGCTACTCTAAAATCATTTGATCATGTGGAACAGAATAGGTGGGATGGTTGAAAGGGTACATGACACAATGAGCTGGGAACTGATAATGGCATGTGGAAAATATGAGAAACATTCCCAAATATAACATTTTAACATTTTTATAAATGTATAAGCACCTTCACCTCATGAATATAATGCATCTTCTCTGTAGAACTAAAAACAGTATGCATGTGATATTTAATCTCAGCCTCTAATTTGATCAGTGATCATAGGAGTGTAATTACCTGCTTGTTTTGTTTATTCATTTAGCTATTTGTTTTTCCTGTTGCAGTTTTGTTTACCTGTTGACCTGTAGATGAAATTCATTGTTCAGTGTTTCTGAATGTCTGATGTCTGGATATTCCGGACACATTGATATTCAGAAATCAGGCGTCCATTTTTAGAAGGTGTCTGAGGCTTATTTGGCTCTTCATGCTGCTGCTGCTGCTCTCAGCTGCCAGGCTTTCTCCTCCGCTCCATTCCGCAGGAGCCTTTGAGACAGGCACTGGTCGCCATGACAACTGTGTTTGTGCTCCCATTGGCTGGCAGGTTGCCGCAGCAGCAGCCACGGAGAGCGGAGAGTACAGCGGGAGAGGGGGCCCCACCTCCGAGTCCTCCTCAGGGACTTCTAAGCTGAGCTCAAAAAGTGCCAAGGAGCGACGCAACAGGCGGAAGAAGAGGAAGCAGCGGGAGGAGGAAGAAGAGAGGGAAGGGCGGAAGTTCCACAAGTCTGAGTCTGAGGACAGCATCAAAAGATCCAGCTTCCGCTTTTCTATTGATGCCAATCGGCTCTCTTATGAGAAGAGATGTTCCTCCCCCAACCAGGTGAACACTTGAGTGACTCAGCAGATTCACGGATAATTGATTATATAGATATAGTTTTCAGACCCGTATTAATTTGACTTTTTTATATTAAAAAAAGTGTCAGATATGTCACAGGGTACTGTCCAAAAAACAAATTTGAATAGTTGCATTCTTGTAGCCCAAACGTTGGGTTTCCACAAGCATAGTAATTGGTACCTGGTACTTTTTTAGTACCTGCTCTGGACGAGGTTCCAAGTGAGCGTCTATGCATGCGTCACCTGACTGCCGGCCACCGATTGGTCAGAGTGCCGTCACGAGCAAGATGCCCGACACAAGAATCAAGGCGAACAATGCCGAACTGTAGATCACTTAAAAAGTCTTTACAATCCTAAAAACGATCTCCAACAATTACCAGGGAAATGTCTAAAATCTCAATATTTAACAGAGGAGCCTGGTGAAATTAGCTGCTGATCGCAAACCCAAGTATTTTAATTAACTGATTCTAATGATTCAGTCACACTGAAAACAAGTGCTTTACAAGTCACTAGTCACTCGTTTGTGTGTGTTGCGTGTAAAACAAAGTCACAGCAGTTTCATGCAGCCGTGAAGTGATGACTCCGCCCACGTTGAGTACAGTATTTTGTAGTGGAAAAGCAACCTAAAGCTGCTGAGCTGGGATTATAGGTGGAAAAGGGACTGGAGTTTATGCCCAAATGTCTGTTCAAACCAACTCACCCCTCACATCGACAACACATTACGTTTCCTCTTTTCCATCTCTTCATTCTTTCCTCTGCCTCTGTCTTCACTTCTTGCTGGAACACACCCAACACTGGCTGACCCCAGGTTTATACTGTACCTCCCTCCATTATCTAACCAAATGTTCCCCCTATTCCTTTTTTCTCTCTCTGAATCAGTCTCTCCTCAGTATTCGTGGATCCCTGCTTTCACCTCGGAGGAACAGCCGAGCGAGCCTGTTCAGCTTCCGCGGCCGGGCGCGCGACATGGGCTCCGAGAACGACTTCGCTGACGATGAGCACAGCACCTTCGAGGAGAATGACAGTCGCAGAGGCTCTCTGTTCCTGCCACGGCGCCTGGAGCGCCGCTGCAGCGCCGTCAGTCAGACGAGCCTCGGGGCGCCGCGGGTTATGTTGCCTGCCAATGGCAAAATGCACTGCGCTGTAGACTGCAACGGTGTTGTGTCACTGGTCGGTGGAACGTCTGTAACAACCTCCCCTGTAGGTCTCCTGCTGCCTGAGGTGACTTCATTATTTCATGCTTTATTTTCTCATTGACTCACCTCAAGTTTATGTCCCAACATTCCTTTAGTTGACATCACCTGTGTTTTTTCATACTACAGACATTAGTAAAAGAACTATTGAGGGCTCATAAAATGAAAATACTTGTAGGTGAAGTATATGTGTGTAAGGCCAGAATTCATATTCATATTCATATGGGTGGTGGACGCACACCTCTCTCTCTGCTTGGTTTGTTTAAATATAATATAATTATCTATCTGATATTAAAAATCTTTTTTTTCTAGGGTACAACTACAGATACAGAGCTGAAAAAACGTCGGGCAGGCTTTCGCAAGCCGTCCATGGACTATCTTGAAGAGCCCGGACCCCGACAGAGAGCCATGAGTGTGGCCAGTATCCTCACCAACACGATGGAAGGTCTGGACCAAATCATATCATTTTGGCACCTGAATATGTCATTTACGTTTTTTTTAATCTGAAGAGAATTTATCCGGAGCATCGTAACAGATTGTGTTCTTTTTCCAGAGCTGGAAGAGTCAAGACAGAAGTGCCCCCCCTGCTGGTATAGATTTGCCAACACCTGTCTGATCTGGGATTGTTGTCCGGCGTGGCTGAAAATCAAGGATGTCGTTAACATGGTGGTGATGGACCCGTTTGTGGATCTGGCGATCACAATTTGCATCGTCCTCAACACCCTCTTCATGGCCTTGGAGCATTACCCCATGACCGATGAGTTTGACACTGTCCTCTCAGTTGGAAACCTGGCAAGTATTGTGTGATTTGCTTCCAAATACTGACTGGACATGGACAGTAATTGAAAAATATTACTCAGATTACTCTATAACTCAGATTTGTGTGTGAAACCTAACTTTTGCCCCACACCCCCTCCCACCATCACACCATCATTAGGTGTTTACAGGCATCTTCACAGCAGAGATGTGTTTCAAGATCATCGCCTTGGATCCCTACTACTACTTCCAGGAGGGCTGGAACATCTTTGACGGCATCATCGTTAGTCTCAGTCTAATGGAACTTGGCTTGGCCAACGTCGAGGGCCTGTCTGTGCTTAGGTCCTTTAGATTGGTAAGAGTGCTGTCAGAGGAAAAAACTATGATCACATGATGTGTCAACTTTTTAGATGAGAAAAGTTAAAGATAAACTTCTACTGCTGGGTTAAGGCCGATTACGTGCATGTTATTAATGAGGTGATGATGTAATGAGAGCATTGTGTGCCAGGTATGAAAGGCCCCAGAGGTGTGAAGCCTTTGGGACAAAGTGTGTTTTGTTCTGCTCATCTACTAAGCTTTTTATCTGCTGCTGTACAGCGAGACTGTTCAAGGTTACAACAGTGAAATAAAAAAAGTAGGCTGGCTATTATGCTTTTAGATAAGATGTTTTATAACTTTATAACTGTAACAAAAATGAGCAGGTGAGTTGGCTGAATTTAAAATGGAACATGGGAGCAGAAGGAAACAGAAACCTTAGTTCTGTGCATGCACCTCCAAAGCTCCACAGCTTGTTGTTTCACTGGAAGTTACTGTATGTGCTGGAATTATTTCTCTCTGGATGCAGTGACTTCTTCAAATCTGTATCAAACTTATCTAGGCTTTCAGCCCTACAGCTAAGCTCAGCGAAATGTCTACCCCCCTCAATCGTTTCAAAATGCATTATTTGAACCACACTGTTACATATGTAAAAAGGCCCATTCTCAAACACATGTAACAACCTTTTCATTCTTCTTTCAAAAACAGCTTCGAGTGTTCAAACTGGCCAAGTCATGGCCTACTTTAAACATGCTGATCAAGATCATTGGTAACTCTGTGGGTGCTCTGGGGAACCTCACTCTGGTGCTGGCCATCATTGTCTTCATCTTCGCTGTGGTGGGCATGCAGCTGTTTGGCAAGAGCTACAAGGAGTGTGTGTGTAAGATCTCTGAGGACTGCGAGCTGCCACGCTGGCACATGCACGATTTCTTCCACTCCTTCCTCATCGTGTTCCGGGTGCTGTGTGGGGAGTGGATCGAGACCATGTGGGACTGCATGGAGGTGGCGGGACAGAGCATGTGCCTAATAGTCTTCATGATGGTCATGGTCATCGGAAACCTTGTGGTATGATGTCATTTTTCTTTTTTTCCCATAATAGTGAGAATATTGTAAATGGGAGTGGTTTGATGAGGTACAGTGGAATGCTCTGTGTTCACCCCTAGTGCCTAGGAGTTACCATGATCCCGGCAGACATTTGGTTACTGAATACATGGTTGGCAGCAGGGAAAAACAGATTTAAACTACTCTAAAACAAAAGGTCTACAATATGTTCTCCACATTATGTGACCTTTAGACAGTCATCTTTAGCTGGAAATAGGAATTTATAAACAGCTTACTCTACCACACCAAAGTCTATAGAGAAATTCAGCATTTTTAGCTTCTTCTGCTGCCTCATGTGGCAAGTTTGTCACTAAGTTTGTCAACTAACTCATTGTGTCTGCCAAGATGAAATCATTAATTATCTGGATTTTGGTGCAGGACAAGAGCAGTTTACAACGTCACTTAAAATGTATTAGTCTTCAGTGAGAGCAAGTGTTTTGCTCCAATGTGAGTCAATCGAATCACAATGCTTATAGTGATGTCGGCGTTGATAGTATTTATGTATATCAGTCCCTTATACAACCTTAACTAGCACTTTAAGACTTGGACAATAGTATAGTAATCATTTGTCAATTTCAATTGAGTGATAAAGTCAAACTGAATTCTGATTTTCTGTTTCTTCCCAGGTACTTAACCTCTTCCTGGCTCTCCTCCTGAGCTCGTTCAGTGCTGACAACCTGGCGGCAACTGACGACGACAGCGAGATGAACAACCTGCAGATTGCAGTGGGACGCATCCAGCGGGGTATCGCCTTCGTCAAGTCCACAGTGCGCCAGTTCCTGCGCAGCCTCTGCTTTGGCGGGGCAAGTAAGGCAACCGGCCTGGCAGAGGAGAGCAAACCCTTGGATGAGTTACACAGCAACGGCAAGGGCAACTGCATCTCCAATCACACTACAGTGGAGATCACCAAAGAACCAAGTCGGGGGTACATAACAGAGGGCAATGGACGGCCCGGAGGGGGGCTGGTGGTAGGAGTCAGAGCTGGTGGGGACACTACAGTGAAATATCCCATAGAGGAATGTGACTACATGTCATTCATTCATAACCCCAGCCTGACAGTCACAGTGCCTATTGCTGTGGGCGAGTCCGACTTTGAGAACCTCAACACGGAGGACTTCAGCAGCGATTCGTCAGACGTGGAGGGCAGCAAAGAGGTAAGAGGAGTGATTGACTGGTGTGTCTGTCAGGCTGTAGGAAACCTAGGAGTCGAGCAATGCTTTTGTTTGATTAGTTCCTTCTCAACATATTATGTGCAATAGTTAAGTGTCTGACTGAAGTCAGTTGCATAGATTTGCATAGAGAAGACAAGCAGTTTGAAAATAACCTGCTGACTCATTTGTACATGCATCATGCTGTGCAGCTGAGGGAATCTTCTGGATTTCTAAAGGCCTTTGGCAGGAGAACAAGCAACAGCCATGACAAATAATGACTAATTTGCTTTTGACCCTTGTATCAGGTTCACTTTATTCACGTGCCTGTTAGAGTGTGTACTGTATGTATGTGTGGTCAGTGTTATGTGATTGATTTGCGAGCAAATGCAGACTGTTTTGATTTATTGTTGAATGCATTAGAACGAGATAAATGAGGCAGGAAAGATCTAATCCTGCTCTATAACACTGCCAAATGTGAATCTAAATTAAATATTCCACAATTAGAAAAAAGAACTCCCCCACTGGCACATACTATAATTTTCACATCGTAATTTTGTAGTTAACTGTCTGTGGCCTCAGAGCAAATGGCAGGTGTGTTGTTGTGTGTTGCCACTGCTGACAGAGCATCGGGCCTGTGTTCCCTGGGGATGTCAGCCTGTCACTGTGGGTGTGGTGCCAATTCCCTGTGATTCAAAACAACTCTGGAGACTATTTCTAGCCATGGCGCCACATGCTACACATTTAGATCAGGCAATGCTCACTCACATTAACTGTGAACTAGGGCTGCACGATATTAAGAGAACATGGCATGTGGTGTCAAATATTGCAAATATATACATATGATTAATACCGTAGTATACAATCCTAAATTACTTTCTCCTTTAGGTTTGTTGCTGACATAGACCCAGCACACGTAGACACTGAAAACACCAACAACATGCATTATTTTGGTTTTACTGGGGAAAAAAAGCACCCCATACAACCAAAATTGTTGAAATAAATAAATAAATAAAACTGTTGTTGCAATTGTTTAACCATTTCCTATTTATGTGGTTGTTGAGTGTTCTTGGGAGAAAATGATAAATTAAGACAAAATGATTATGGTAAGGTTGTAGCACAAGAAACAATCAGCATTTATTAAAGTTCAAGCAATCTTTGTGATGATGATGGATCGTTTGTGCTATGCATAAGGAACATCTTGATATTGTGATGACTAATAATTTGATATATTGTGCAGCCCTATGCTAAACTTCACACCCTGTAACCGGGGGCAGCTCAGGTTTGTTCATTAAGTCAAATTACAAACAGTGAATATTATTTGCATATAGAGTAACCCAGTAAACATTTGGTATGTGCCTGCTGTATTAGAATGTGAGTGTTACATGTCATTTGCCAGTATAAAATGAGCATTCCATTTGTTTGTACTGCAACTGCGGTGGAACATGCGTGGAAGGAAATGTGCGTTGTTGTTGTTGTTGTTGTCTTTTGCCCTTACGGTCGAGCGGTGAAAGCAGACTTGAGGTTGTATGCTGGCTTTTGGTGTCTCTGACTTACTTTTGTTTAACCCCCCATTTGTTATTGCAGCTGTGTCACAGACGCTCTCAAGGTTTTCAGTGAGAGGAGAATTGTAAGACCACTTTATTGTACCATAGCACTAACCATGAGGACTGCCTATGCCATTTACAGACAAACAACATATGTTTTCCCATACCTTCAATGGATTGCCCATTTTCGTTCTTTGCCTGGTCTGCCCTCCGTCCCCCCAAACCCACCCTTTTGCTTTATTACCTCATACCCACCCACCACCCCCACCCCCACCTCCATACAGCAGCTCACGCAATGCTGTAAGTTTTCCCTTTACCCCCCCTTCCCCCTTCATCATTTTATCTCCAAGCATCAGGCTGTATTGCAGTTACAAACCATTAGGAATGAGCAACATCACCCTTTTTCATTGATATATGAACTCATCTAACTTTGATTTTGATTTCATTGCTTGGTTTTGACTTGTTTTTTTTTTTTTGGGACTTGAGTGCCATCCAACGCTCTGAGCTTGAGAATGAAGGAAGAGAGGAGGTGGAGGAGGACATGAGGGGAAAAAAAGCAACTAATTGGAGGAATGAAATTTGCCGTAGTTTTGACAAAATTCATTTGTGTGGTTCACAGCCCATGCATACACCCATGAAAAACCTGTACGTACTTGTTGTTTCTGTGATACTCAGATAATTGTGGAATGATGAAAGATTTGTTACAGAATTCTTTTTAAGGGAAATCATTTTTGAAATTCAAATGAATCAGTGCAGATTTAGATAACACATGGCATTTACTGATACTGAATCCTCCTCAAATATAGGATTAGTTCTACAATTACACATACACACTATTTTGGATTATTTCATCATTTAATGCCTGTGTTATCCACTTCAGTTTGACTGCAACCAGCTTAACACATAATTAGAACCAACAGAATATCCCTAATACTGATAAAAATCCTGTTAAGATTAAAAGCCTCATATAATCGTCCATGTCCAGAAGAGGTAAAATGGGTCTCTTGCTGCAGGTGAGAAAGAGGTGGGAAACACCCTTCCAAAAAACGATGCACTTGCGAGCAGCATGCTTCCATCATTCCCACGCCGTATTAGCTGGGTCCCACGGCAATCAGGGCTGCTGCACTGTCTAGGATGACATGTTCCAATCCTTCCCACATGAGGCTTCGTAACACCACGTTTGCAGACAGGAAGCCTCACCAACACCAAAATGTCTCGCACCGTGCAGATGATGTCGTAACGCACATTACTGCAAAAACAAACATGGGTTTAAGGGCTTCAGAGGAGCGGAGAGATAGAGAGAGAGAGGGAAGACAGAGCTTTATGAAGTGCATAACAGCAGCAACACTTGTCCTTACATGTGTTTTGCAAATCACTGAGCAGAAGGATGAAGATCTCTGAGTGCCACACTTAGTCCTGTATGTTTTCTAGGTATGCATGGGTGCCAATTTAGTATGTCTTTCAAATGGGATGAAAAAAAAACCAACAACACTAGACCGCATGCTGTCTTATAAACAGTGCACAGTACTGGTTTTTGCTGGTAAGCTAATGTGGTTATCCGTCTACTTCAACACAAACAGAGGGAGCTTGTACACTGCTTTCAAGGAATGGAAATATTGTGTTTTCATGTCACTGAGGAAAATGTTTAGCACTCATTGCATGGATGGACTCTAGCTCTGAGGGTGGGAGACCTTGTCAATACATTTAAGTGTTTTATTAAGGGGATAATATTTGGAGAAAAAACAACAACATTTGTGTGGATCATTTGTCAGTGGACATGAAAATACCGAACCACATGTTCTGCTTGGTACTATTTCAGGCTTGGATTGATAATGCACCAGAATACTGCATGCACTCGTCCTCAATCTGAGGTCACATCAAATGTACCCACAGTGCATGTCCATGATGTTAAGCTCCCCATGCCCTGTGTTGCCACATAATTCAATTTGAGCCTTCAAATAGACCTAATATTAAAGCCTGTAGGTACATTTGATTAATGCTGCATGTGATGATGATGATGATTCAGTGACAGTGACTTTAAGAGCCCAACTCTGTGAGCTATTACAGTGCCTAGTCTCCACACTAAGGTATACAGTTGTGGCACTGAAGTACATGAGAATGGAGAATGACAATCATAACCAGCTCAGAAGGTTGGCTCATGTAACCACTGCATTTCTGTTGTTAAACACTGCCGAGTAACTTTGTGCTCTTGTCTTCTTCCTCGCCTGTGCAGAAGCTCGATGTAGAGCCCAAGCATCTGAGCTCGTCGGAGGGCAGCACAGTCGATATTCGCCCCCCAGGAGACGGGGTCGACTCGGTGGAGCTGGAGCCAGAAGAGTCTCTGGACCCGGAGGCCTGCTTCACAGAGGGTGAGAGAGATGTGACAAGTGGGAAAGGAGGATCATGGGTAGAAAGAAAGAGGGAGGTGGGAGAGGGAATTCTTCAGAAGCACATTTCAATTTCTCCGACTAAATCCCTGTAACTGCTAAGCTCAGCACCTGTGTGTTACACTCCCTGTTGAATGACAGTGAATACAAATGTCTGTGGATGTAACCTGACATTTTATCTGACACATATCTTGTACAGTTCTGAATCTGTGAAACTCTTGAGTCATTCATGAATGTGGATTGAAGACCTTTTGTGCCAAGGATGTGTAGCATTTGCCTTATGTACTAATGTTTTTTCTACTCTACTATATGTTTGGCATTTCTTTGTATTATAACTATTTAAATGCGTTGGAAAAGGCTCAGATAAAGTTGCAGTCTCCAATACTCTCACCATGCTCTCCAGTCTGGTGCTGCCCACCTGTTTTTATGTGCATTTTCAATTTGTGTATAAACATAATTAAAGCCTGGGTCTGTGTAGAGGCAGGCTACACTTATGAACAATGCAACCAATACATCCCACCCCCTCCTGTCAACCTTCTAGTCAAAGCTCTGCTCCCGAAACACTGAAAGACCTCATTTGTAGTGGAGTGTTACATTTTCACTGCACTTATTCTGCCATTTTTTGTTAACTTGTTTCATTCCACTTCTGGCTATAATCTCTGCTCTAGCAGTTTATACCTCTTATACCTAGCTTTTTGTGAAGGCGCTCACGTGGTCTGAGTGTAAAGACTTATTGAATGCTATTTAAGAGGATAAATACAAAGTATTAGAAATGAATAATAGATATAAGTCTTTGTGCTTGGCTGAGGTGGAAAAGTTGAATGGAATAAGGCAACAAAGAGCCGTGGAAACAGATGCTGATAAATCATGACATACAAACAACATGATGGGTTAATGACTTAACTCTTACTGCTCTGAGATGTTTTAATGGCACCTGGCTAGATAATGAGCCCTGCAATTGAAAACACTCAGTGTGGACTCTCCCTGTGTCTCACTTGTCTCTCCTCTCATGTATCTGGCGGCTGCAGGCTGTGTGCGCAGGTTCCAGTGTTGCCAGATCAACGAGGAGGGCAGCCATTATAAGAGCTGGTGGACACTCAGGAAGACCTGCTTTATCATAGTGGAGCACAACTGGTTTGAGTCCTTCATCATATTCATGATCCTGCTCAGCAGCGGCGCGCTGGTAAGTTGAGGATTTTGGGTGGATGTGACTCAAAATATCCCAAATGAATTTCTTCATATTATAGATGTGGGAGATGAAATGTAAAGTTCACTGTGCTCTCAGAACATTTTTAGCCTCCTGAACTTTATTAGTCTCAACAAGCTCAAGCTGGTCTCAGGGATTCACTCCACGAACTTTGTTTTTCATGCACAAGCATAGATGGGTGACACCCATGTCATGTGTGCTTTTGCAGAATTCTCTTATTCAGACCTTTTCGTTTGTAACCATTGTAACCCTTCTCTCAAAAGGCGTTTGAGGACATTTACATTGAGCAGCGGAGAACCATCAAAACCATGCTGGAGTATGCCGATAAGGTCTTTACCTACATCTTCATTCTGGAGATGCTGCTCAAGTGGGTGGCGTACGGCTTTGTCAAGTACTTTACCAACGCCTGGTGCTGGCTCGACTTCCTCATCGTGGACGTATGTATATTAGTACATACGTTTTGATGTCAGTGTGACTTTGTAGGGAAATAAAGGTTAAGGAAGCAGCCATTCGTAAGTCCAGTCAATGAATTGTCATTAATTCAAACATAATTTAAAGCCTTTCGGGTTTGTAACCATTTAATCCTTCTTCGAACTGAAATTTAAAGATGTTTTCCTGCAGACACTTAAGCTTATCTCCTTAGCTTATTTTCTGCTTAGCACACAGTTGCACTGTTACTTGAGCAGGTTAGATAATACAAACACATCTCTGTGATGTGCATTACAGCTCAACGGCAGCACCCAGAAAAGAAACACGAGCTGAATCACCACCTCTCTGAAAAAAAGGGAACATCTCACACCTCACAGGCAGAACAGATTACAGGGATAGTGTATGCGATTACATTAGTTTCAACCAGACCTGGTACCTGAATGCATTAGGTTAGGTTTAACTACAATATAGTAGAAAATATAAACACATATGATGATATACAATTATAACAATAAATCTCTATTATCTCAATCATATCCTGAATTCTAATCCACCGTCTCTGGACCCTTTTTTGTTTTTTCATCCTTCACCCTTTCACCTCGCTCGTCTCTGACGTTATCTTCTCTCAGGTTTCCCTGGTCAGCCTGGTAGCCAATGCTCTGGGCTACTCTGAGCTTAGCGCTATCAAATCTCTGAGGACACTCCGAGCCCTCCGGCCCCTGAGGGCCCTGTCTCGGTTTGAGGGCATGAGGGTAAGGATGTGAGAAGGAATGGAGACAAGAAAAAAAAGCCCCACTTATAATAATTATTGTTTATGGGTGAGCTGAAAGTGTAATTCTTGGATTGTGTTCTCTCATAATTGCTGCTTGCCTTTGGTTGATGAGAATGTTCTGTTAAAGTACACAAGTGTAAGTGTAGTAGAACTAAGTCGACACTAATGTTTATAACCTGGATCTGTGCAAAGCAAAATATAAAATGTGAGTTCTGGTGTCATTTATTTAATCAATCTCTTGGAAAGACAACCAATAATTATATTTTAACAGTATAACATTTCATTTAGCTCCTTTCAGCTTGCCCATAATTATGGTTTACATTACTTTTATATTTAAATATACAGAGACAATTGTCTGGCCTAAGCCACACTGGATGTGAGTATCAAAAAAATGTCTTACATATCTTTAAGCACAGATTCATTGTCTATGTCTGTACCTTTTGAGAGTAATAGCACTGAAATGTCTCCGTTCAATTCAAACGCTACACATGCATCCAGGTTGGCTCAGGCCTCCGTGTCTGCTTCGCCTCTGAAAAGCTTCTCAGTATGTTTCGTAAAATGCACATTGTGCATAACGTCGGTGTCAGAAGGGCATTTACATGGTTTTAGCTGCTTTTGGGGTTCTGAGTCGTAGACTGCATGCCATTTACAACTCCTGTTAAGTAATCTTTTCCTTGCATTTCAGCACTGTACTTGTTCTATCTGCATGACTCGCTTCACACTGTGTCAATAGATGACTGTATAGTATATAGCTGTTCTCGGGCATTGTTTTCTGACATTGCTTGTGTGGTGCCTTTGACCTGTAATTGTTTTCTTTGTTGTTTGTCTTTTTTTCATTTACAGTCAAACAAAATGTTGTGACTTCATCCCGCCTCTCTAAGGTTTTTTTCTGTTTTGCTTTTTTACCTATCAAATATTACTCTTCTCATCTCTCCGCCTTCTTCTTTCCAACTGTGATGTGGTTAAATTCTCTCTGTAGACATGCATGACGATGAGAGCTTCACGTGTGCACACATATTAAACAGCTTTGAATGATGTAAGAACACTGTAAGTTGTTAAATCAGTGTTGCTCTCGCTCTTAAGCCACCAATCAAATCACTTGTCCTATTTAAGAGCAGTTAAGTGATTAGATGATTGTAATAGCCACTAATAGCCCCAAATTTAAACCGCCTGAGTTGCTAAGTTTGTTCATGTGCTTCAACCTCTCCAGGTTGTAGTGAACGCGCTGCTGGGGGCCATTCCCTCCATCATGAACGTGCTGCTGGTCTGCCTCATCTTCTGGCTCATCTTCAGCATCATGGGCGTCAACTTGTTTGCGGGGAAGTACTACTACTGCGTCAACACCACCAACGACGAGGTCTTCCCCATCAGCATCGTCAACAACAAGACCGACTGCCTGAACTTGGTTAACGACAGCGCCCGCTGGAAGAATGTCAAAATCAACTTCGACAACGTCGGGGCCGGCTATCTGGCTCTGTTGCAAGTGGTGAGTTTAAACTGTGTGGCATGAAGACAAAAGCAAGAACATCATACAGTATATGTATATATATATATATATATATATATATATATATATATATATATGTGTATTTACAGAGTTACTATTGTCAAGAAAAGATCTACAAAAGCAATGGAATTTGAAAATTGCATTTTCCAGCCCTATTAAGGGAATGATGTCTGTCCATCATAATATTATTGTATTACAGGTGCATAACATGTATGGTCATGAAACTGCGTCAGAGTTCTGTAAATAGCATCGTCATAGAAATGTATTGGTAAAATGTGTATCGACCATATAATGCCTCTCAGTTGGTAGGACTGCCTTTACCTTTGATTTCAAATGGTATAATATGTTACATTTGATGCACTTTTTTACGTTTTGACACATCAAAAATGTGATTTTTTATTCAATTAAAAGGCTTAGGTTTGTTATATTTTGTTGTCAAAAACAGACATGAGAATATGAGGCACACCCACTGTTACTCTATGAGCCACATTCAGCTAGAGCTAAACAATAAGACATTATAGTATGTCACAGCCCTGCTTTCATTAGAAATAAATAAAAACTCAGGTGATTTTTGACTCTTATTACCCAAATTGAAAATAAAATCAGTTGGAGTTATTAATATCACTGAAATAAATAATATTAAAAAGTACTTTGGAAAACAAATTACAGAGGTTTGACGTCATAATGTAATATTGAGACGCCAATGGTGACCTCAAGAGTGTGTTTTTTTTCCGTCTGCTCTTAGGCAACATTTAAAGGTTGGATGGACATAATGTACGCGGCTGTGGACTCTCGACAAGTAAGTCTCAGTGTTTTTATCAGGGTTCATGATCCGTTGTAAATTAGTTTAACTTCTTTTTTCCTACGTCAGTGGATTGAAAGATACACAATATGTAAACTCTCTTGTTCCAGTTGGAATCCCAGCCCAAATATGAAGAGAACTTGTACATGTACCTCTACTTTGTCATCTTCATCATCTTTGGCTCCTTCTTCACCCTCAACCTGTTCATTGGTGTCATCATCGACAACTTCAACCAGCAGAAGAAAAAGATAAGTTGCATTTAGTAACTCTCAGCTACCTACTCTACCTTTGGCATGTATGTACAAACCTCTTTACTTGTTGGTTTGGATCTATGCATCTGAGATAATTACCCCTCTGAGTTTAATTGCACGTGGCATCTCCAGACACAGATGACCTTAAATTGAATATCAGTAATGTTTGATGTTTAGTTCCATTCATATCTGTTGGCACAGATTTCCCATTATGGAGCCAAATGATAAAAAACATCGCACACTTTAGAGTTTAAGTCTTTCCTCTTTGTTCAGCCAGCTGATTAGATTTGTATTTGTTTTATTTCATTCAAAATGCACTTTATACAAGAATGAAACCAGGACACAACAAAGTTTTGCCATGGACTTTTATGCTATGATTCGACACTAATCTTTAAATGAATTCGATGTATTGGACTATTGATTATTGTTAGTTAGTGGAGTTCTCGCAGTAGCTCTGGCCATTGTAGATGCCAAAATATTTCACAGTAAAGATTAAATCACTTGCAAGACAAAAAAAACCCAACATGTCAGGCCATATTTAGTGCCACAGCTGTGTTAAAGAAAGAACTGAGCTACAGAATAATGATTATGTGAAGCACGGTGAGGTCCTGCCGCTGCCAAGGACTACTGAGGGGGCATGAGTCACTGTGAAACACCCTGCTTGCATATATACACACACACAAACACACGCACACACACACATACACACACACAGAGGTTTGTATAGCTATTCTTCTTAAGACACTGCTTTGACTTTTATTCTTCTAAGCGTTATCCCTAACCTTAACCCTGACCAGTTAATGCTTAATCCTAACTTTATCCTAAGCACAATTCAAATCTTAGCTCTAAACTTAATCAGCTCTTCAGAAATTAGGTACTGCCTCATTAAGACCAAGTTTTGGTTGACCTGATTTGAATGAAACGGATACAGAAAGTCCCTCAGATTGCATGTTGTTTACATCTTTCTGGAACAGCCACTCCACAAAAAAATGATAATATACTGTATATGGTTTTTGATGACTTACTATCAAACACTATCACTCTGTAGTTGTCCATACACTAGGTGTTTACTGGGTTGTCCACATTGCTTTTTAAATTGTTCCTAGTACACGGTTATAACCAAATGTTTCCGTGCCCCCTTTACTTTGGAGGTCAGGACATCTTCATGACAGAAGAGCAGAAGAAATACTACAACGCCATGAAGAAGTTGGGTTCCAAGAAACCACAGAAGCCCATACCTCGGCCCGCAGTAAGACCCTACCGACCCATCTTCTGCCATATTATCATTTCTCACTCATGGGAAAGTGGAGGTGTACGATATCACACTATTCCTTTCTCTCCTTTTCCCTTCAGAATGCGTTTCAAGGCTGCGTGTTTGACTGCATCACAAAGCAGGCCTTTGACATTGTGATCATGATCCTCATCTGCCTTAACATGGTGACCATGATGGTGGAGACGGACGATCAGACCAATGAGATGGACAATATCCTCTTTTGGATTAACCTTGTCTTCATCGTGCTCTTCACTGGAGAGTGTGTGCTGAAGATGATCTCCCTGCGTCATTATTACTTCACCATTGGCTGGAATATATTTGACTTTGTGGTGGTGATTCTGTCCATTGTAGGTACGGAGACAGCCTGTTCTATTGTTCTATTGTTTGTGTTTTGTTTGTTATTTTGCTGTTGGTTCATGTTCCCATCGCTCTTGCTGACTTCATTTTGACATATTTGTATTATATTTAGTATTCGGTTAGGCTCGATTGGTCTGTTTAGCACTTTGAAAACATCTGTTAAGAAAAGTGCGATACATATAAAGTAGATCGGTATTGTAATTATTACATGAATGTAGTTGCAGTGAAACTGTGCTTAATGTGATGTTTTTTCTTTTGCGTCCCCAGGTATGTTTTTATCTGATGTTATTGAGAGATACTTTGTGTCCCCGACACTGTTCCGAGTGATCCGTCTGGCCAGAATTGGCCGAATCCTCCGTCTCATCAAAGGTGCCAAAGGAATCCGGACGCTTCTCTTTGCCTTGATGATGTCACTCCCCGCCCTCTTCAACATTGGCCTCCTCCTCTTCCTGGTCATGTTCATCTATGCCATCTTCGGCATGTCCAACTTTGCCTACATCAAACGCGAGGCGGGAATCGACGACATGTTCAATTTCGAGACCTTTGGGAACAGTATGCTCTGTTTGTTTCAGATTACCACCTCAGGTGGGTGGGACGGACTGTTGGCGCCCATTCTGAACAAGCGGGAGCCTGACTGTGACAGCCAGATGGAGCATCCGGGCAACTCCTACAAAGGCAACTGTGGCAACCCCTCAGTGGGCATCTTCTTCTTTGTCAGCTACATCATCATCTGCTTCCTCATCGTGGTCAACATGTACATCGCCGTCATCCTGGAGAACTTCAGTGTGGCGACAGAGGAGAGTGCCGAGCCGCTGAGTGAGGACGACTTCGAGATGTTCTATGAAGTGTGGGAACGATTCGATCCAGACGCAACTCAGTTCATGGAGTACAGTAAGCTCTCCGACTTTGCAGATGCCCTCGATCCGCCATTGCGCATGCCCAAGCCTAACATGATCCAGCTCATCTCCATGGACTTGCCGATGGTGAGTGGCGAGCGCATCCACTGCCTCGACATCCTGTTTGCCTTCACCAAGCGAGTGTTGGGCGAAGGCGGCGAGATGGACGTGTTGCGCGGACAGATGGAGGAGCGCTTCATGGCCTCCAACCCCTCGAAGGTGTCTTACGAGCCCATCACCACCACCCTCCGCCGCAAACAAGAGGACATGTCGGCCGTGATCATTCAGAGAGCCTTCCGACGCTACATGATCCGTCAGGCCATGAAGAAGTCCTCCATTCTCTACAAGGAGAAGATGAAGGAGGGCATCCGTGACCCGGACAAGGACGTGATGGTCATCAGCAAGTTCCACGAGAACTCCACCTCGGAAAAAACGGACATGACGCCGTCCACCGCCTCCCCACCCTCCTACAACAGTGTGACGAAATCAGACAAGGACAAATATGAGAAAGAGAACAGGGACAAGGAAAACAAAGGGAAAGACTTGAAAGACAGAAAGAAATAGACTTTTTAAAGAAGGAACAAATCATAAGATGCATTAGAGACATGAGAGAAATTTGTTTACAGCTTCTAACATGGGTGGGTGTGGGTGTAGATACGGTAGATGTGTGCTTGTGTGTTGATTGTTCAGCGTTGAGAAATTCTGTGCCTGGTTGGCCTAACATTGGCGTGTGGTTATGTCACTGATGAATACACGGGGTGGGGGGGGGTGATCCAGCAGACACTGCCAGAGACTGAGTGGAACAGGGAAAAAGCCTCTCTGCAAAACGCTTGTGATTTTCCTAATGGTTGTTGTTACTATCTGACACACTTGAGTGTACTGTTGTCTGTAGCTAGTGCTGCTGCTACTACTATAAATCCAGTGTCTTGAACTCAAAAATCGATGTAATCACTTAAAAAACTGCATTTCTTTTCCTGTTCCGTTTCTTTCTTCTTTTTTCTTTTTTTTTCCAATGAAACGGAATGTTTTCTACTTTTGTGCGTCATTATCGCGAGAATGTGTCCACAGCTCTCACTGTATTACTGTATATCACCCAGGGCAAAGTCAATGCTGGAGAACCGCCGCAACCATCAGAAAGTGGTGGCGTGCACGGTCAGTACCAGAATGCTCTGAGGTCAACAACAAGCATCCCACTGATTTACAATGGACACATCCATTGTGTTAGTTGACGTGCCATCAGTGATTGTTCACATGTGTATTGTACTTCTCTCTGGACTGCCCTCTCACTATGTCTATAGAAAACGTCTCCAAATCCAGAGAAGTTGAATGTATGCAAGCTGAAGGAATCGGACACATTTAAAGGAAGTGTTTTGATTTTTAAAGGAATAAATTTTTTCGTTTTGTTTTTGCTTTCTTGCAGAGAACGAGATGATTAGATGTATATCAGTCTCACGTCTGGAACGTTAAATGTGAAGCTAAATTGCTAAATTCCCCCAATGCTCCCCGGGCGCCACTCAGTGTGGCAGCCCACTGCTCCTAATTCTAGGATGGGTCAAAATGCAGAGGAATACTTTCCCTAAGGGGATTAATAAAAACTAACTAAATTCAGAGGACATGAGCACAGCTGAGTGGTTCCAGGGAAACAGCCAGTATGTATAACTCCATCACTAAACAGTCCAGCTACTATCACTCATTAATATATATATTATATTTAGTTTGATTAACCCAAACTCAGTGGTCTAGTCCAGTGTTTCCTTGCTAGTTGTTACCAATATAAACTCTTTTATATTGGTAATTTTCTTATTGAACGTACTATATATATATACGTATATATAACGAAGATACATTGAATCTTGAATTTAGCACTTTGCAGATTTCCATAATGTCTTCACAACTCAGAAAAATGTTGAAAATCAGTCTAGCAGATTTCAGGAAAGTTAGAACAAAAAGCCCAGCTTTCTTGATTTAGTGAAACAAATGAGATTTTTAAGCTTTAAAAGTATCTCTGTCTTCTGGTTGCAGCTCCACGGTTATCAAACATACAAACATGAGACTGGTTCAATCTTCTCATCTGTTAAAGGTGATCGTTCACTTATTTTGAAGTGTGGTTGTATGAAGTGTTGTACTGACACACTGACTTATCAACTCCATACAGAAAAGCTGTGCTTTTTACATGAAACAGATCCACTGCTGTCTGCATCAGTACGTATCAGTATGTGTTATTTTGTGATTCTGGTGTTTGAAATCAGATTTAATTGACACAAACTTGCCAAACAAGGGAAGCAGTCGAGCAGTCGCTCCTGTGTCCCTGGGAGCTGAAAAACCACAGATTTTCTCGAAGGACTTTGGTGCAGAAGAGTGAGCAGTCTCTGACCTGAAAAGGCTAACCCTAATGGAGTCAATACCTTGTACGTCCACACTTCAGAAACTCTGAACTATCCCTTTAAGATGACGCGCACATGTGACCATGTCATCCGCTGTCTTGTTGTCTTTTCTAACGCGTCCGTTGTCCCTCCCTGTTGTCCTCCACCCCGTCTCCTCCTCTTCCTCCTCCTCCTCCCAGAGCTCGTGTAGAGAAAATATCTTAAGTAATAAAGTGTACTATAAGGAAAATGTTTCAAACTACTCTTAAAGTAGAACCCGACAATATGCTGTATTACATTTACAGGTTGTAATACGACACTTGTTTGTATGAGATTTATGTCGTTCTTGGTTTTCAATTGAGAAGCGAGTGGCTTTAATGTAGTGGTCTGGTTTGTAAATAATAATAATAATAATAATAATAATATAGCTATTTGGGCCCACAGTATGCATCACACTTACATTTACGTAAGAGCACTTTTTATCCCCACTGCTATGTAATACCCCGTGTGTACATGTAAGTGTGTTTGGAAGACAAGGCCTGAGTGTGTGTGTTTGTCTAGTGTGTGTAGGAAAGGGAGACTAAGAATGTAAGCATCTCTCTTTATGTGATTGAGTGAGTGTGTGTGTGTGTGTTTTTGTGTGTTAGTGGGTCTGCCGGTTGTTTCTGTTTTACTTGTATAAAGAAAAAAAAACATTCTTACTGTAGATACTGTATGAGTCCATTTTTCCGGTCTTGGGGTTTAATTCCCATTTTGTTTTTTGTTTTTCTTCTGCACTGTAACACACAATGAAACACACATATGGTTCCCATATCTGTATATACAAACCATGAGGCAATCAGTAGGCATCTCTCATTGCGCTTGTAGTGTTTTAGTGAACTGCATGCAGGAAGTGACTACTGTCCGCTGATATGGTAACATCATTTTCAAGCCAAAAGAATAAAGGACATATTTTTTTGTAAATGCTGGTTTATTTTCTGTTTCATTTCAAGTTTTTTCTTTTGGTTTGTTTTTAGTTTGCCAATTTGTTGAATGACCACAGTCGCCTCCGCTCGTTTCTCTGTCGCCTGAACCTGATGTGTGATTGCTTGAACCTGGCCAATCAAGTACATGTTCCATCTAACTGTGTATCAATTTGCAAAATGTGACAAGTGACTCTTTCTTTTTTTTTTTCTTCTTCTTTTGTTATAACCAAAGATGTGGCAAGAAAACGGAAAATCTAGATTTCCAAAATAAAACCGATTTTGGGAAGGGTACCTGGCATGCAGGAGGCATTTATTTTTCTCTCTAAATGGGATCAATGACATCCTGTTCTATTGAAGAAGACCTCAAACTAGCAATCGAGACCGTTATCTCCTCAGGAAGATGTTTAACTGTTGGCATAAATCAAGTAGGAAGTGGGAGTTCTTTTTACAACCAGTGGAGTCCACTGTTAACATATGGTTTCTGAGTGTGAGGTGATTGCTCAGTATATTCACTGAGATGTGTATTAGATATACGCCCACGTCTTTTAATAATCATTTTTTTCATTTTTATAATTGAAAACAACATCTGTACTTTCCTCTATTTACAACAGATATATTGACATCATTAAAGATCACTGTGTGTGACATTTAGGAGGGTTTATTTGCTAAATGTGTCTATACTTGTCATAAGCATGTTAATATAAGTGTGTAATAGCACCTAAATAAGATCTTAAAAGAAGCTTTTTATTACGTATATGATTCAAGGGCCTCGTTGTATGCGTGCTGTCATGTTTCTGCAGCAGCTGGAACGGACACAAGCCTTTCACATTTTATGGAGGAAGTACGGAGGCCCAGACATGACATACTAAACAATACTAATTATTTCCTACGAAATGGGTAAAACGTGTGGACGGAATTAATCATATGAAAAAAAATCATTTTAGGTTGGGAATGAGTTACAAAGATATTCTCCATTCTCGTTCCATGTCGTGCCAAGGTAGTTAACCCCGAAAGGATTTGTATCCCCTGCTGCAGGGCGGGGTAACGTTGCTACCCGTAAAGTAACCTGGCTCTTAATTCATTTTTTCCGTGTCATGTCTGGGGCTCAACAGACATGACATCTAATCGAGAAAAAGGAAGCAAATGGCAAAATGAGTTTTCTGGTCCATGGAGACCACCATAGTTTCCTGGAAAAGACGCTTGAGTGAAACGGAGGAGTCCTCTGTTGCAATTCTCACTGTCACCATCAGATGTCAGTGCTTGTTACACACTGTGCATGTGATATGTTATTACTTACGACCCCCTCCCGGAACCCTCATGTGGAGGATAAAGTGGTAGAAGATGGATGGATGGATTATTGCATACATAAAACTGATCATACACATGCATTATTAGATCATTCCTGTTTTCTGTCCACTCTGGTTTCCTTCCTCACAGGCCTGGAAGCTGAGAGAGAGAGAGAGAGAGAGAGAGACTACCCCCACCCAGCAGCCCTCTCCAATTGCTTTACTGCTTCTGTGCCTGCTTCTCCCTTCCTGTTGCCTGGCAACCTCACATCACAGCTCTCTTGCCTGTGATTGATCAGCAGCATCTCTACCCACAATACCTTGCTGGCAATAAAAAAAAACAGGCATTCCCTTCTCCAGCCCTCTCACAGTAGACACATTATATAAGAAAAGTGAAATACCGTCCATGTAAACGTCTAATAATGTACATTTCAGCCCTCGTTGTCGGACAAAGGACACGTGTGTTTACATTGAGTGTGCGCGTCGCGCTCAGCACCAGCTGCACAGCGTGTTTGTTGTGTGATCATGCAGTGAGCCATGAAAATGTTTCTATACATGAACAGTGCTGACCAATCAGTCACCCCTGTCTGATCTGAGCCTCATGCAAACACAGCACTGCTCTCTGGAGGCCGCATGGGGAAATCAATGCAAAGTGCAGTTTAAATGAGAGAGAGAGAGAGAGAGAGAATGACACAGCAGAACAATACAGGTGGAATATAAAACGACCCCCACAGGTTTGACGTGTGAGGGAAGATGATTAAAAAAAAAACCTCTTTAGATGATGTTTGTTGACAGGGGACAGATGTTCTGGGGAAAAACCGATGTCACAGATTGCCCTGGGGCCGAAAAACATCCCATAGACAAATTTCCTGACGTCAAGAACATAAAAAAAAGAAGAGATTTAACCCCCTCTAGATCAAAGATGACAAAGGCAAGAAAGATGAAATCAAGTTAAGTAAGTGATGCCATCTGCTGGTAGACGCAGGAAACACTCTGTGGATTGACTTATCTGCCTTTTATGAAGTCTAAGTTTTCCCTTTTCCCGACAATTTGAAAGTCAAACGATGAATTAAAACTCACAGGCGAATATACATTATGCACATGAGTTAGCATTAGTTGCACATTAACGCATAGAGTTTAGTGTAATTGACGTGGCTCAGATTTAATGGACTAACTGAAATCATGAATAAAATATTTTATATTACAACTAAATTAAACGTAGTTAGTAATAAAAGTTTACATTTTTAGCTCTGTTTTTGGTCCCTACCAACTACTGAGGGATGAATCTGGCTTCAGAGCTGCATTGGTCCAAGTGTAGAGTGTTTATCAAAGTCTTTTTGCCTCCTGTGATTAATATTGGGACTATTTTTACACAGGCAGCAATATTCTAAAATGAACTACATTAAAACAATGGTCTAAATAAGACTCGATCGTGTAAACAGCATTTTCTGATCGCTTTATTATTCTGATCTCATTGTCGACTTCTCAGTCTCATTATAACATTTGTCTGAATCAGATTATTGGCGTCCATTACTGAAGCGGTGAAAAAGAAATAGAGCAATAAAAGCATAGTAGCCATAGAAACATAATGCACACAGTTATTCCCCAAGGATCTATTGTGGGACCACTTTCATTTTCAACAATGATAACAACAACAGTAATAATAATAATAATAATTAAAGGAGGATTTTAAAAAACAACTTGATAGAACTACAGATCCTTACACATATGCTATGTCATCCTTTGTTAATATAAAAATATTGATTTAAAGCAACTTTAAAGGATGTCCAAAGCAATCCACCCAATAACTAAAACTGCATTGCTAGCACACAAAAAAGAAGAAATCCACAATTTGTGTAAACTTTATGAATGCAACTGTATTGCCAGTGACATTGTTTATCATTTTACACTTTGTGCAAGAGTTGAAACATCTCAGGTAAAATTAAGACATGCAATACAGACAGGCATTTAACGACGACTGGCGGCATGAGAATTAAGACACCAGCACGATGGGACCAGTGTAACAATACCGGCACCTCAGAACCTCACAGCTCTGTCATGGACGCCATCACAACCAGGAAACATGCAGTAATAATCAAAGACGTCATAACAAGGCAAAAAATGAAGGTTGTGTCGTCACAGACCGGCTACAGAAACACTGTTGTCTTGAGCTCTAACACTGACAAGGCCTTTCGTTGTCCAAACCAACAATACTGAAACAAACGGAGCTAAAATTAGGTCACCCTCTGTGTTTAAACTCTCTCTTTGGAAGTGCACTTTTCAAGAACAAATCAAACTTCTTGAATAAAGATTTCCAAACAACAACGGGATGAATCATCAGATGCACTCTGCACAGTGGTTGTCTGTCTTTGCACCATCCACAGACGCAGCCACAGCCTCAGACTGTGACTCACGCTCGTCTGGATTGTTCTGGGAGTCTGTGCAGTCGAGTGACCGCTGGGCGACTGGTGTGGTGCTTGTTTCACGTGTGTCTACGTGTGAGGGAGTTTGGGGCGCGAGGGACTCGGGTGTGGGGCCGGGGAACGTTCGGCAGTGGAGTTCTGTGTTCATGTCCGATTCTAATGCCGTCTCTACTGTGGGGAGCGTGGGGGTGACGGAGACACCTTCACTAAGAAAAGCAGCAGTGTCCTTCACAGAGCCGTCCATTTGATAATGCTGCATGGTGGCAGTGTTGTGGAAGGGGTTACTGAGGCGCATGAGCGCGTTGTTAGAGTAACTCAGCACCGAAGGAAGTGGAACAGAGTAGGGGGGAGGACTCGTTCCGTGTAACGAGCAATCCCAGTCTTCCTCCTCTTCCTCATCCTCATCCTCCTCCTCCTCCTCCTCCTCGTCCTCTTCCTCCTCTCCCTCCTCAGGGTCAATTGTTTCTAAGCTGTGCGTGCTGCAGTCTGACAGCCCGCTGCACATGCTACTGCCGTCCTCATCTTCCTCGTAGGCTTCGTCATCCTCTTCCTCATCCTCGTCCTCCTCCTCGTCTTCCTCCTCCTCCTCTTCTTCTTCTTCGTCTTCTTCTTCATCTAAATGTGAATCTGTGTCACCTGTGTTCTGGAGGTGCATGATGGGAATGTGCGACGGCGTGCCACTCATCAGTGGAAACTGCAGGTTCGGCTGCTGTTGCTGCTGCTGGACCAAGGAGGAGTCTCCATGGTAACCGTTGCCATTGGTTACATGCTGCTGCTGCTGCTGCTCGGGCTGCTGCTGCTGCTGCTGCTGTTGCTGCTCGTCGCGGCTCTTCTCCAGCTCCAGCTTCATGATGGTGTGCAGGAAGTGGGTCCGCACCCGGACAGGGTTGAACTCCAGGCGTCCCGTGGTGTTGCTGCAGCCGTCTTTTGTGCAGCCACACGGGAAGGACATGCGGTCCACCTGCAGACAAACAGAGTCACTCAGCACACGGGTGTGGGACAGCAGTCACAGTGGAAGGTCAACACAGCTGCCAACCAGAGCTGGTCACGCCTGAAGGGAAACTATAGGCTACACCTTTAGTTTCACATGGAGTAGATCTGAAAATGATATTTGAAATTTTTATTGACAAGTGTCGTACGATTAAAAGAAGAATTCATGTTTGATTTTAAATCCTCCTAGGCCGTGAGGATGAATTCAATAAGACATTAAAGGATTAATAGTACAGGTTTTTTGAAGTGTGGTTGTGTGAGGTTCTGACACACAATCAGCACTGACTTTGTTGGAACCAGGAGTCTGAGATGAACGCTTGCCCTTACTAAAAATATAATAATCATGAAACCTCTGCATGATACGGTATCTTTTGTTTGCTGCTTTTGTCGCAGTTTCTCCGGGACCAAGGCCGAAATCAGAAGTGATCACTGTGAGATGAGTTGTTTTCCCCATGGAAGATGGTTGACGGGACTCTTTGTTAAAAACTGACCCAGGAAATATAACATATTCATCACACACATTTCGTGCAAGTGGTTTAAACAGTTTTTAGTTGTAAGATTGCGGCTGCTACAGGCAATTAACATTCAATTATCACTGGAATACAGAGGCCTTTTGGTTTTCCTCACAGGGAAAACATAAGGAAGTATTATTTTTAGTCAATGTTTTTATTGTACAGACAGACATGAACAACACTGTAGTATTATTGATGGGCCTCACCACAGTTCCATTTACCTGGCACTTAATGCCGGCCAGGCTGCAAGCACAGGTTTCCGGGTCACATATCCCACGGCACCGGCACCCACACTCCTCTCTGGACATGCGCAGGGCGCGCAGCTCGTGCTTCTCCTCCACGTCGATGCGCCGCACCCCCGAGGCACGGAGAAGGGTGCGGCGTCTCCTCGTGGTCAGAGGCTGGAGGAAGAAATACTCGTCCACCTCTGTGTTGTCCACGTCCAGGTCGTCTTCTGAGATATCGTCCAGTGTGAGGGTGTCTGCCTCCGCGGATGACACGGTGCCGTTCTTTGTCAACTGGAAGACGAGAGGAAACAAATGTAAGTGAATACTGGACAATAAATGTAGACCTGCACCTGAAGATACCTTTAACAGGACAATTACATGCAGAGTGTGTGGTCCTGGCATGTAGAAATTGAATGTACTACCCATAAATATCTTTAAGTGAAGCCTACTGAAGGCCACCATAGTTCCTTGATTAGATCTCACACACTGGAGCTTTAAAAACACATCTATCAGCAACGCTAATGTTCACACTTGAAGGCAAATAAACTCCAAAACGACATTTGAGAATAACGAGGCCTCAGTTGGCCCACAGACTCTGAGTTTGATGGCGTTGAGCTTCTCCTCCTTCAGGTGATCCCTCAACATGTTACGGTGGCTCCTCTTCTGCTCCATGGCAAACTCCCTGAGGGTGAACCGCCTCACGCCGCTGTGACGCGGTGACATCCCCAGAGTGCTGCCGCCCTGCGTGGGCACGCTGGTGAAGCCTTGCCGGCGACTGAAGTAGTAGACGGTTACGCTCTCGAAGTGCACGTTGCGACCCCGCAGTCGCTTTGACTGCTGCTGGAGAGAAGCTGAAAATGAGACAAAGAGTTGGGTTTAGCTTAAGGTGAAACGCTATTATTGCAAAAACACTGTTGAAGTACAATGAAACACATTTATATGATCTTTTATTTACGGCCACTGTTCTTCAATCAGTTCACTTCAGTTGAACTGAAACTGGCAGCACAGACGTGCACCAATAGACAGCTGTTGGTTTACACTAAAAAATACCAAAAATACTAAATGTCATAATAAATAAAAAAATAATGTTGTTGTTGTTTGAAAAAAATAAAAAAAATAATAATAATTGTGGTAATATCAAAGTAAGAATCTCAGTGTTTGCTACAAAACCTTTTTTAATTGTGCATATGATCTAATGCTCAACAATAAAGACTAATTAAATTGAACTCAATAAAAAAATTTTTTTAAATATTGTCCACTGGAGAGTGTGTGCTGCTGCCTGGGTGTGGCTTTGGATCTCCACCCCCCACCCATCTCGTTTATCTGCCTTCCACCTGAAGCAGTTGTGAGGAAGTGACTGTCGCTGGAGCACTAAGTGCCTCAGATCTGTCATGGTGTGTTTGGACAGATTTGTTCCCTGCCTGCAGCTGATCTAACATCTAACATCTAACCATTGTTCTCCTCGGATCACCTGCTAATTCTCAGTTTATTTACCGTGCAGTGTGAGCCTTTAAAACACCAGTGTGTAGTAACCAGGCAAACACTTTGCATTACACTTGTGATTTTGCACAACAAACAGTAAAACTGTCTGTGCACATTATCCTAAAGGATCATTTTGTGCCTATTTAGGTGCTCCTTCAAGTATTAGAATTATACACACTTATTATAAAGACATTAAATAGTGCATTTGGCAGTAGGTACAGCATATGTGCTGACATGATCACTGTGACCTTACAGTTGAGCAGTCCAGAGGGAATGGGATGGTTGAGACTGTCGCTGCTGTTGCCGCTGTCGCTGCAGGAAACCTCGTCGTCGTCACACTCCTGCAGCGAGAGGTAAGGGGCCGTGCCCTCCTCGAGCTTCCTCTTCAGAATCCCGCTCATCGCGTGGGACCACGTGTCTCACCTGCACAAAAGTAAACACAAAAGAGGCTGCATGTGACCAATGGAGAGATACTTGGACGTGGGCTTCTTCAAATATTTCCATGTTTTTCCACTTTCATCTGGAGGGTTTTGTCCACAATTGTCATAGAAATTAGATTACGTGAGCTAAAATAAAATACAATTCTCTCAGTCTAGACACATGCAGCACAGTCTGATTTCATTGTTTTCCCACTCTGCAGCCACAAAATTGTATTACTGTACATATGAGAGACAAAAGAAAAGTTGTGTCACAAAATGGATTTCAAATTCAAACATTAGAGGTTGATATACATACAAATGTTATATGAATGAATGAGTGAATATTTGGAGAACTAAACACAGACAGTCATCTTGAGGTCTGGTCCCATACTGATGAGACTGGAGGAGAGATGTTCTGTAAAGCCATTACACGAGCTGACCACCAACTGAAGTACCACTCAATTATGCAGGATTTAATATAAACAAAGGAAGTGACTGTGGAACAACAACAACAACTGAATCTTGGGATAGTTATTCCACCAAAATTCAAGCAGCGCCGTGTAATAAACTCTACAATCACATTTTTGGAGATTTTTTTAAAAGTAGCAGCCCACGCTGACATGCTGCCAAAATTTTAAAGGGGATGAGTCATGAGGTTCATCCCAAAGTTGAATTGAATTGATTTACTGATTACGCGGAGACACTTAGAGACAGGTGACTCGTGTGATCGTCGGAGTTGATGAAGTTCTGCTCGCGGTCAGAAATGTGGCGTGACCCCTGCAGCTTCACTTGACTTTTGTCCTGACTTAAATGTCCAGTTTTGTTCGAAACTGTTGTGCTGACTGCTCGCCCCTGGTGGGGGATTACATCATATGCAGCAGAGCTGAATGCCGGGCCAAGCTTTTTTCCCTCTCTTGACTGGCTTTGTCTCCTTTTCTCCTTCTCTTAACTACACATATCCTGCCACGCACAGCTCCATCCTGTGCTGCATTATCTTCACGTCCGGCCCCTCGTTTCTTACCTGATTTCTCGCAGCATTGGCAATTATTTCTGCATCTGCAGCTTTGCAGGTACAGTATTTAGTCCTTCACTTCACCTCATGTTATGTCATCTCTTTAGGAGTAAAAGAGGGGGATTCATAGTAAAAGAAACACTGAACACATCACACTATATACACAGTCCTGCTTGAACTCTCCTGGACGGACCAAACCTGCATGTACAGACACACACACACACACACACACACACACATGCTCACATGTCTGCATGCATGCATGCACAGCCTCCCAAACACTGATGAGGGAAGTCTTATTGACAGATGTGAATGTGATTAAATGTCTCTCTCTCTCTCCTGTGACAGACAGACACTGACCTGTTTCCTTAACCCGTCTTTGGTTTCCAGGAAGTCCTCCACTCTTTCCTCTGCATCACACGGTGTTCACCAGCAGCGGCCAAACATCCCCATGTGTCGTGATGATGCAGTGAGCACTGCCATGATGCCTGCTCTCTCTCTCTCTCTCTCTCTCTCTCTCTCTCTCTCTCTCTCCCCCTCTCTCTCGCTCTCTCTCCAGCAGCCTCAGGCACTATTGTGCAGCACTGAGCTTCTCCTGCCTCTGTCTATCTTATGCATTCTCCCTTTGCACCCTCATCCTCTTGCTCATGCTGTCAGCTCTCTCACTGTCTGCTCATCTCCTGCTCCTCTGCACCCCCCCCTTTCTCTTTCTCTTTCTCTCGCCCTCCCTCCCTCCCTATTTTCTCTCTCTCTCTCTCTCTCCTCACAAAGACTTTTTAGCTGGATGCTGCTGCCGGCTGGAGCGCTGGAGCTTGACTGAGGTGAAGCAAGCCCTTTGAGATCAGAGAGAGAAGAGAGAGAGAGAGGGAGAGTAAGAGAGAGAGAGGATGGGGTGTACGTGAGGGGGTGGATGTGATGAGGTTGGTGGGGGTGGTGTAGATTTTCCACAATCTTTAGGAGAATTATGGACATTTTGTTGTTAAAACTGTGTGTTTCCCACCAATATGATCTTATTCCTCACACTCATATATGAGGGACAGTGTAACATGGCCCCTTGCTTTTATGAAGCTCCTTTTTTTATATATATACATGTACTGTATATAGCTAATTTGAAATTTAAATTGAGAGCAGAGCAAAAACAGATCACAGGAAAAAAAAGAGTGTATGATGGGGGGAAAAAAAATCATTTTCACTCTGCCTTTGCACAGAACTATACGAGGCAAAAAAAGAGCATAGATGTGAGAGCAGATGTAATTTTCAGACAGTGTTGGTTTGTGAAGTTTTGCGGGGGTTTTGTATATATAGGACAAAATCACATTTTTGAAAAGTCTGAGATAAATAGAGCCCATCCAAACTGAATTAAATAGTGTAGAGTGGCAAATTGAAAGTTAATTCTTATCCGTGAACAAGCAGAAACACATATAATTGCCTATTACTACTACTAATACTACCGCAGGAGCACAGTATATTGTGTCATTGATATCGTTAGAGGGCCGGTTAACGTGCCTTCTTCACAGCAGCCATTTTAATATGTTTAAGCAGGAAAGGCACAGGTGTTAGTGACTACTCTCAACGACGGCTCAGACCAGTTTTCACGTATGTGGGAACAGTGTGACAGGGAACCAGCATGCAGCCTGAAACTGAGCGTGCTCAATGGCGCGTATTTAATTATTTACACCTGAGATTTCCAAAATGGCTGCCGCGCAAGTGCTCATTTTGCGCTTATTAAAAAGTTGATCATTCAAAGCTAAGGTGTGCGGTGTTGAGTTACCTGTGTTACAACAACAGCAGTAATATCTGTGTGAACTGAGAGCTGCGTTGGAGCAGTTTCCAGGCATCTTGTCCTGTCTGTGTGTACTTCGGACTCGATTGATTGTGTGTTGGGGCAAAAAAAAGCTTCTGAGTCGTGGTGATTTTCAAAGCAGTGACGTTCATAACTGTTTACACTTGTCCTCTCCAAAGGCACGATGGAGAAAATGTCAGCGAAGCTGAGCAGACGATCCGTCGGTCTGTGCAGCGTCACTCCAAACACCTTAAAGGAATAGTTCAGTTACAGTACAGTGTGGTTGGATGAGCTGGTGACGCATGTTCAGCATACAGCTGAAGGAACCCCATTACTCATTTGACAAACCTACATTCACACTGCATTCACATTGTAATTGAAATTTGAAATTAAATGCATTTTTATCAACTGCTTTTCACATTAGGTGGCTTTTCCTTTTGGTGTGGTACAAAGTCAGGATAAAAAAAAAGACTGACAGTAAAATCATGACAACATTTTAATAGATAAATTGGTTTGTGTTGGCTGCAGAAGTCAATTTGGCAATTTCTCCTCCTCGGTCGAGGTTCGTTTTTGAGTTTTTACTATGTGTTTTGTGGCTTTTGTCACATTTCTGGTGTTAATAATGTGCATTAAAAACAAGTGCATGCTGTTGTAAAGGGACCGCAGTTTTGCCACACATTCAGTAACTATTAAAATGAGGTGAACAGAAACATACACAACCATTTCTGTCTCAAAATATGTGATAAAACCACCAAACCCCTGCCCACAAATACCCATTAACACTGTTGCTATAGCAATGCTGGACCCTGAATGTTCAGTCTTCCCATTATAGTAGTGCTGGGTTGAAAAGTAACAAAAATAAATCTATGAAGAGCCTTAGCCTTGAGTTATGTGTGCGTGTGTGTGTGTGTGAAGACATTATATTTTAGTCTTTATTTGTCAGTTTTGTGCAGCACAGAGGAACTAGGGAACAGTGTCAGTAATTATGGAAGTATTTATGTTGGATTATGCCGTAATATACATATTTAAGATGAATAGATGAACTTATTTGACTTATTTGGAAGGTGAGCGCAGTGAGATCTGCAGTGGAAAAATCCTCCCTCTTTCTGCAGTGAGCACCAGCCTCAGTGTCAGTTTAGAGGGGAATTAAAAAGTGCTGGAGCTTGTGTTCTGTCAGGGAGGTGTTTGCTGAAATGGAACTATCTATGTGTGTGTGTGTGTGTGTGTGTGTTTGTGTGTGTGTTGAATGTCCTTGACTGTGACACAAAAAGGGCAAAAAACCCATCGGGACATAAATCACAAGTGCTTGGTATGAAAATATGTGTTCAGGTGTTGCACCAGAGAACTGAACGCCAGAGAAATGAACACAGTATGATTATTTTTTATGTAAGTTCTTATACTGGCTGTTTCAGGGGGACTTTTTTTTGTTTTTTTGTAAATTTCAGTTCAGCTGTGCTTCCAAAGGCTTTGTTTTCTCCTGGCAAGGATGGAGTGTGCAATGTGCAGGAGAGATGGAGCGATCCTTCCAATCAGCTTCCATGGCAACAGGCCACAAGAGGAGAGGAGAGGAGGGGAGGGGAGAGGAGAGGAGAGGGAGGTGGGGTGTGGGGTACTCATTTAGAAAGAGGAAGAGGAGGAGGAGGAGGGGGGAGCTGGGCTGAGGCAGCTCCTGATGCTAAAGCGTGACGGGAGAGGCTGGAAGAGGTCTGCTTTTTCACAATAACAGAAAGAACACTGTGCGTGTCTGTGTGTGTACTTGTGTTTGTTACTTCATTAGAACCAGTAGAACCTGGTCCTAATGAGGCAGATCCTCATTTGTGAGGAGCTGCTTAAGTTTAAAGATTTGAATTGTGATTAGGTTATAGTTAGGGTCATTAACAGGTTATGGTTACAGGATACAGCTTTGTTTAGGCAGTCCAAATAAATGGAAACGAACGGAGAAACCTAAAAAGAATAGCCGCGCAAACCTGTGTGTTTATTGTGCTTGTAAATCAGAACAAAAGGTTTGATTGGGGAACAGCAGACATCCGAATAACAAACAGGACACACATAATTATGGCTCGGGTCTGTCAGGTTTCTGTTTATTGCATCAAACGTCATCGTTATGATGAAGTGAATTATGTGAGGTGTAAATGACACTCTAATGGGGATTCGGTCCTGTGCAGCTCCTCCCTCAGTCTGAGCTGATGTGTCTCATAAGGTCAGGAGAGGACACTGCCACCATCTGTACACACAGTATCCTGATAATGAACACAAAAACACAGAATGATACCTGTCTCCATGTCAATGCCTGTTATTTTATTTTATATATTCATGATTTTCAACAATCTCTTACGTTTCATTCCACAGTCCAAGATCCATGGTGTACCCATGGATGTGGAGGATAAAGCAATAGAAGATGGATGTATGGATAAGGTTATATTTATCACATTATTGAATTCCACATTTAATTATTATATATATAACAGGGACCTCTAAGCCAAAATGACCTGGGGGCCAGAGGACTTCTGGTCAGGAGGAGAAAAATTTAATATTTAGTGATTAGAAATAAAAAAATATATCTTGATAATCCATCATGATGTTGCAATGAAAGATATTTAGGATGGTATTGCACCCCACCTGTTTGTGTTGACATATAGTTTGCACAAAAGAATACATACACTATTTATGATTCAAAATGAATCTGTAAATAACAAAAACAGACAATAGAATTAGATAAAATAGTAATTAATAGAGGCCACAGGACATCGACTGGGGGTCTGCATGCAGCTGAGCCTTTGGGTCCCCTGAATGTACATGCATTTCAAGTCAACAGTATCAAAATAAGCCCACTGGTGGGCCTTGAGGGTATTGCAGATTTTGCTCTAAAAATGATTTTCCTCCATTTCCATTTGCCACATTCAGTATTTTATTTGTTTTGGGCAAAATGAATCTAAATTAAAAAAAATCTGTGTCTATTTTCTGTGCAAAATCACCTAAACCAACTGCTGTTTTTAGGTTCTTACCACGGTGATTTGTTACAAGGCTGTCTTCACGGTACAGTTCATAAACATGTCAGAATGGTGCCTTTTTTAAATTTACTGCAGACACTGCCACGTTGTATCTCTGGCTCTAAAGGGGGGATTGTGGTTTTATATCTGAAGGCCACAGTAGATTCTCATAGGGCGGTCAGTTTGTTGCAATCTGCAGCTTCACCATTAGATGCCACTACAATTCAACATATTGAAACTTTCAAGATAGAAAATTAGTAAATCTTACACAAAGCACTTAGATTTAAACTGTTTATTTTATTCAAAGAAATCATCCAGAAAGACGTTAAAGACGAGTCAGGACTCATAGACAGCTCAGATGAACTTGACTGAAGACATCATTAGAGTTCTATGAAGTGAGATTAAATCATCCACTGTCTGCACCGTGGTGTCAGCTTCCAGCAGAGGGAGTCGCTGTACAGTGACAGCATCCTTTCACTGTGCGGTTTTCACTCCATGTCTGAGTCATGAGCAAATGGGAACCAGTCAAGAGCCCATCGTTAATTCCCAGCCCCAGTCTGGCTCTGCTGCCAGGTCAGGGGTAATTGGTTCCCAAGGGACTCAGACGAATGGCTCAGCTGTCGAGTTGCACTGCAACCTGCAAACCTCTCTCTGTCTGTGTGTGTGTGTGTGTGTGTACAAGAGGCTGTGAGATCACAATTTATATATCAATAAAAGGCCTTTTGTGGGTTAAAAGTGGATATTAGGGTTAGAATTAGAATTGGGTTTAGATTAAGATTGGAGTAAGAGTAAACATTTAGTTGTGAGGGTTGAGGTTAAGGAAGGCATTGTGTCTTCCCCAAGAATGCTGTACAAGAATGTCTGTCTTTGTGTTGCTGACGGGAACTTGACAATAAACTTAACTTTATGTATTAAATGTATTGTATTAAATTAAATTAAATAACATCCATTTTTAAACATATATGTATATGTGTATATATATATATACATATATGTATATAGATATACATATATTATTATCTTTGTTGTTTTTCTAAATTATTATTAGTAATATAATAAGTATTGAAGAAGCCACTACATGCTTCAAATCACAGTAGATTGTGGGTCTTAAAACCATAATTAGGATGTGGTGATTACATTCCAGTGCTTATGTTGTTTTTCCTGCCAATCAGCTGCCAGTCACAGAGGAAACACATGGCTACTTAACTCACTGGCATTTGACTGCTATAGACGTCAATTCGGCCACTGCTCTATGCCAATGATAATATGCAGCTGAAGCTGTGTCTACACCGTTGAATGAAGATGGACAAGCTAAGAAGCACTGCAGAATAACTAAATCGTGGCTGTACTTGCCGACACTTTATCGCACACGTTTTAGCATTTAAGCTAGCGACGTCGTCGCTAACATGTTAGCATTTAAGCTAGCGACGTCATCGCTAACATGTTAGCATTTAAGCTAGCGACGTCATCGCTAACATGTTAGCATTTAAGCTAGCGACGTCATCGCTAACATGTTAGCATTTGGGCTAACATGTTCATTTAACTTAACTTAATTTAAGCACTTTCTTCAGAGCCTTTCAACAACAAACAGATGGATTGGCGGAAAAAAAGTGACGGGTTATGAGAATAAGTGGTTACTTCTGAGGTGACGACATCCACCAAGAAACCCAAAGCACCCTGAACCTCTTATCTGATCGGAGAGTCTGCAGGAATACCTTTCAATTTCTTCTGGGGTAAGTTTTCATCTACCTTATGATAGTGTTCTTTCAAAGTCACATACAGGGATCGAAAAATGCTCTTTTAATAATCCACTGTGCTTTTTATAATGTTATTTGGCTACACTGTTATTAGCTAGCTCAGCAGTGTTGTTTTAAAATGCAAATGATATGCACATCGAAACTTCTGTTGTATTATAAGCTGAAGCGCAACCTTTCTCAAAGTGTGTCCACATAGTGACAAGCTTTTAAAACATTTAAAATGTCAGTGTTTTCATTTCAGTGTTTCTCAAACTGCCGGCAACATATATATCTGTTGTTTTCAATATCAAATCAACTAGTAGCCTATGTAAAATCACAAAAATCTTTATTTTTATTATATATTATAATATTGTGTATATATATTAATATAATATATATTATAATGTTTGTTTTGTGGCATTGTCTGACTTGAGTGGTTTGCAACGCCGCTGACTGCAACTGTTTTGGGGCTATTTTGTGTTAGGTGGTCCTAGAGTGTTTTTTATGGGTTAAGTGTTCCTTGGTCTGAACAAGTTTGAGAAACACTGCTGTAACGGGAGCATGTGAGCATCTGCTGGCCTTGAATAATGTGTAATTGCCACACCTAACAGCTTTAGAGTTGGAGGAAGAGAGAGAGAAAGAGAGTGAGAGAGAATAAATGACACGTTAAATTATTTCTGTCTGTAGTTGCTTTTAGAAAAGACAAAAGAGACATCATTTTAGCTCTTTGAGCCATATAAGTTTGTACACAAAAATGTCATATTTACTCATGTCACTGAGAGAAATATAAGTGCGTTTGATATGACATAAATACTGTAAATATGTCGATATTATGCTGGTACAGAGATGGATGGTACTATACTACTGGTTTTAGTTTACAAAACCCAATTTCAGCCACTGTAGTCACCAACCTGAGGCCTTTAATAACGGCCTTAACTGAACCTTGGACTGATTCTGGATTAAATATCCTAATCCAGCAGTTAATTAATCTGCTCTTGATATTGCAAACAAATATTTTCACTGCTGCTGCTCAGAAGTGACTTTATGATTCCGCACCCTCATAATCAATAGAACAACACACATGAGGTCTAATCCATCCAAGTGAACTTGCATGTGTATGATGGTTTGGCTTTACTGTCACACACAGTATTTATTTACTAGCCTATATTTCTTATAATACACACACACACACACACACACACACACACACATGCTGTTGACTTACACTGTAAAGCTTTAACACCTTTAGCAAAAGGTTTTTTTCTGAAATGATGACATCATCTGTATTTGAAAAAACCCCAAAACATCATGTGTTTGTTGGTATTGAACAGCAGATGGCAGACTTTGTTAAGAGAAGAGGTGACAGTTATGAGCTGAGGATTCAGCATGGACAGCCTCATATGACATAATTTTAAATATTATTTCAGAGTGACTCTACTTAAGCAATTATTAATATAACATTGGGTTTATTTACTATTTATATTAAGACAACCATAAGCACTTTGAGAGATTGTTGAACTTAGCAGGGCTCTACGAAACTGCAGGTAATGAGATTTAATTAAGATAAATACATAAATAGATACATAGATAGATAGATAGATAGAAATAGAATGGTTAGTAAGTCACATTCAATGATGACAAATGTAGGTTGTATAGCAATAGTTAAACTTATATATTGCCCATTTAAAGCATGTCAGTCATTCAGCTTTGCAGTTTCTAAGCAGAGGAACCTTTCGCAGCATGGTTTTCGGCGATTCTTCACTTCAAGCTTTTATTTTAGTACGTTGTTCCTCATAAACCACGGCTCAATGCTGCGGCCAGCTGTGATGGGTGTGAAACAGGAGAAGACGGTGAGTGCAGTGTCTTTGCAGGAGATTGCTGTGGCTAAGAAGCAGTCAGGAGAGCAGATGGTCTCTCCGTCTGTCTGGTCTGTTAAAAAGAACACCGCAGGCAAATCCCCAAGTCAAACAAGCCAACTACATGGCCCTGGATGATCTCAGAGCTTCCACTCCAGCTTTCCACTCGTAAGCCTCTCTTCTCTTCAATAAAGAGTTTAATCCACCCAAACGTACTAGTCTGTAATTAATAGAGTTATAAAAGAGATACTTAGAGTCTCACAAAATGGAGCATAATGGTTATTACTCAGTATACGAACATAGCCACATTAGCCTTTGCTTATTAAGATTAATACCATAATAAATACAAAATAAACCTTTAAATTAAACATCTTAGCTGGTACTGTACACTGGACTTTATGAATACAGTGCTTTTTGACAACAACTCAAAAAGTTTTTCACAATCACCCATTCACTCAGTGCAACTGCTGCAAATGTCTTGTATCATTTATACAGTTTGGCAGTGGAGGAGCTAAAAATCATAACAAACTGCCTGTAATGCCTGTAACGGAGTCATATGATGGTCAAATTTTGTGTCTTTTCAGTAGCATTTAATCATCAAGGTTCCATCAACCATAGGATGAACTGCCAATGCTGCAGCTAATAAAAAAACAGTAACTTTACTGTAACCATCACAATTCTAAAGTTGCGATAACTTTTTATTGTATTAATTATTTTGACATATTTTAAATAAAATAACACAAACTCTGTTTTGCCGTCCATTGTTTTACCCAACGGGCATGTGAAACTTTTATTTCAGTCCGTTTTATGTGGGAGGCCCTTTTATGTTTTGTGCTGCAGCTTCCTTATTTATGTATTTATGTGCTTTCTTCTATGAATTTATTTTTGTCATTTCATTTGTTTACATGCTCCATTTGTTTGCTCTGGAAGTTTGGTCTTTGATTTATTCACATTCTTTCAGAAATTTTAAAAAAGCACAAGTGGTGTTTCCAAAGTACAGGTTGAAATTCACTTTGCTTTCATTTAAAAATAAAATAAATGTGTATTGTTTTTTTTTACATATAGCAGGTATTTTAGTTCCAGCAGCTTTCAAAGTAGCCCAGACAAGAAAACAGAATCCTTCATCCAACACAAAGAGAATCTGTCTCCTCCAGGACTGCATCCAGATAAGGTGTTTGAATAACACACAGGAAGTCAATAAGTGGTGAAATACAAGGAGAGTAAAATTCTGCACACAGGAGACGGACGAGGGACACAATTAATATGTAACAGTGCTACTCGACGATCACCTCAAATCATAATTCAAACGGCAAAATAAAGAGATAAGGTTTCTGTGACGTGAAACTACTCATTTCTATCCATATAAAACATCTTCACCTTAAAAGACCCACTCGTGTGTGTGCAGCACAGTGATACCACTTTACATCCCTGTCCTCTGACTCCATCAGATGACCTGTCATAATGAAGGTGAAGTAAAGCCTCAGTAACTGGAGCAGTAGCTGTAATTTGATCTGGACTGACTGCTGTCTCTGTATGAGTGCCTAGAAAGTGAGCAGGAAGTATCACTCTGTGCGTGTGTGTGTGTGTGTGTGTATGGGAAGCACAGTGAGTGGGAAATTCCAGGAATCTGTCTGGAGGTACGTACATAACCACTCCACTACTCTTATTACATGACAGTAAGACTTGATTCAGCACTTTCCACTGGTAATGAGGTGCCACATGGATCTATTCTTGTTCCATTTATATTTTCTGGTAATGAGTCCACGTCCATTATTTATAGCGTGCTGTGTTACATAATATTACTTTTGCTCGTACTACATGCTTTATCTGCTGATTTATTTTATTTATTTATCTTTCTCTTTGCTTTTTTTCTCACTTAATGATGTGACCATCTGTCTGATTTATAGGTGTTTTTTTCAGTAAATTGTCAATAAGGACAAACAATCAGAGACCAGAAAAATACACACTACTGTATAACATTAAATTGTATAGTCAACTTAGAGCCTCCAATTACCCTCAGTCCATTAAACATGGCTTTGGCCTGTGACTTAATAACTACATGGCTTTGTTATAACTGCTGAAAACAATATTAAAATCATCCTTTTTCTCTGAATAGCAATTAACAACGTCAACAAACCAAAAACCACAAGTTACTGTATGTGCAGTAAGCTTGGAGAATACAGATACAGACAGATGTTCCAGCACAATATTCAATATTATCTCACAAAACCAGAGTGAATCTTTGGGTTAAGTACTTGTAAAGTGTGATTTGTGTGTGTGTGTGTGTGTGTGTGTGTGTCTACAGTCTGGCACTGTAGACAAAGTAATTTGTTATTCCCGTCCTCTTATCTTATCGCAGGGATCATAATTTCAGTCTGTCCTCTAAATAAAAGTAATCTGGAGTCCTTGGACAGGAATTTCAACATGGGAGCAAACACAGAGAGTCGGCCACATCTTTTATTCAGTAGGAGCAGGCAGTGTTTTACCCTGGTGGATTCTGAGCAGGAAGTCTCTCTGAAGCCCCACTAGGCCTGAAATATTGTCTTGTTGTATTAAAGGAACGCTGCTCCGGCGCTTGTGTTTCGGGACGTGACGCTTGCTGTTGCATTGAATTTATAGCCCTCCACACTGTGTAGACGGTGCGTGCGTTTGTGTGCATAGCTGTTTTTGCTATGCAACGAATCAAGATGCACATCATAGAAGATCTGTTACGCTCCATTACTCTTTGCAGAACATGCCCCTTAGTGGCCTTGTATTCTCTCAAAATTGACTTTTCTGCTGCTGAAACAAAGTCCCGCAAATGTGAAGGTGATAGAAATTCAAAATGGCGTAATGCGCTAGAAAGACCATTGTGTTTTTTTATGAGTAACTGCTGTAAATCGAGTGGCTTAAGAGGACACAGGATCCAGCAGAAAGTGACACAGGTATACCTGTGGCCCTCCCTGAATAATGTATCTGCCACTGGTATAAATGGAGTGATACTGTGTCCTCCAAAGTACTATCAGATGCATATATCATGACTATTCATTCATTAAGATTGGATTATCTGGATTGCCTCTCAATTTCTCCCTCCCACTTCACTGATGTATCTATTGTGGATGTGAATGAGTATTTCAGGCTTGTGTCTCCGCTGTCGTCGTCTCAACCTGATGCTGTAATTAAGCTGTCATACTTTTTCAGCTTCCTCTGTCCGCTGCATCTACTCTCTCCTCCATCATTTGACCCTTGCTTGTCTTTCCCGGCTCATATGCGTTATAATAGGGTGAACTTTGAATTTTGTCCCTAAATAACAAAACCCAAGTCCCCAAGACTAAAAATGTAGCACAATGAAGCAACAGTCACATTTTCACAAAGAGAAGGAGAAGTTAATGTGTTCATTTCCCTTTTCTTGCCAGGATGAAGTTCAGGAAAACACTCCCTAGGAAGTGCTGGTGTGGCTGGATATTCGTCATCATGGCTGCGTGTCAGGTGAATGGGGTTCATTGTTATGGTTCGCCCTTGATTTGATCAGGAATGAGCTTTCCTGTCCACACAGAACTGGTGTTAAACAGGATGTGTGAGGCAAAAAGCTGTTAATCTGTTTCCTGAAAACCCACAGAGGTTCACTTTTGACTGGTTCAAAAGTAAAGATTCATCTATTTGAGTTGTACTTCAGTTTTAGGGGTCCCACAATCCATATGTTACAAAAAAAACATACAAAACAAAGGACATTTATTGTAATGATAATAAAAACTTATAATCAATAGCATTTATCCAGCGCTTACAACTGATATCTCAATTCTTTGAGCACTTATTCAAATTTATATAGGCCACTGTGTGTATGAGTAATTACAGGACGGGGTTAGAGTGGAAAAAAAAAAAATCGTTTTCCCTGTGAACTTTTTTCTTTTCTCCTCCTCTTTCCTCCAGCCCTTCGTTGTGCCTGCACAGCCCAGAGAGCCTGACAGACAAAGAACTTTCAGCCAGACCTCCATTCCTCAGCCTTTCACAACTCCCTCTTATTCTCCGTCACCTTCTCACCTCTCGAGGTTCACGTCTTACAACAGACTTCCCCTCCAAGCACGGGCCTGAAGGGAAGAAGGGAGGGTGAGATACAGTTTCTGGACAACAATGGAAACTCAATCTGGAAATGGAGAGGAGGTGGCGAGCACAGTGTCGGCGACCTCGGGCTTCGTTTCCTGTCGTCCCTCTGGGCCACAGGTAGAGACATCAGACGATCCAGTGTTAAGAGAGGACCTGCAGGCTGCTAAGAGGATTGAAAGGTTTGACATCCCACTTGATAGTCTGAAGAGGATGTTTGAGAAGCCGGCTGCAGCAGACACCGTGAGTACTGCCACGGTGGATTTTTACTTTCCTATTTTGATGTCAACTGTACTTTCCTGTCCAGTGACTTTCCACTTTCCTCCAGGTACACAGCTGCCTCAGGCTTTGTACTCGGTGTCACATAGGATTGGCTTTTTGCAACTTGTGTTTCAAGGCATTTCAATTTATTTTTGCCATCCTCTGAGAAAACTTACCTGTGTTATTATTATTATTGTTATTATTATTATTATTATGATTCTTGTAACCAATCATTTTTGCACTGAAACAGGCAGCAGCACATTCAGCAGGGTTACAGACAGACTAAATATCTAATATCCATGACATTTATAGAGGCATGCGATATTCTAATCATAAAATATCCATCCTGAAGAAAAATTAAATATAGAATGCTAAAGCTTCAAAAGATACCCCGTGACATTTACAGCGTTCAGTGGTGAAACAATTCATTGTTCAAACATCTCATGTCGCTCCAAGTTATTCAAAGTTGGTTTAAAACATTGCATGGGAGAGCAGCGCTGTAAGATTCTTCAAGCAATTTAGTGCGGATATTTGACACATTTAATAAAAATAAGTCCTGCAAGCACAGGTCATAATATCCACCACTTAAAGGAGTAATGTGAGACATTTGGTTTGAAGGTAATAAACCTATAGCATTTCATTTTTAGATCAGTATTGTATATTTTTGCACAATGCAAAAGATTCAGGACAAAACAACCCTCCTCCCTCTCTCTCGCTCTCTCTCTCCCTCACTGTTGCTTTAGTATGATTCATTTGTTAAAAATGTGTGGTTTTCTGTCATTTCCTTGACTCTGGTGAAAAACACAGGAGGAGCCTGGCCTCCTCTCCTGCTGCTTTGCTTTTCCATCTCGTCTGGCTTCTCTGAGAGGAAAAATCTCAGTCTGCTGGAAGTAAAGTGGATAGTTATGAGAAAACCTCCTTCACCAAATCCCTGATGAGCTGATGAGTCAAAAGATGACCTACTTTTATTCCCCCGCAATATCATATCGATGCGTCACACCATTCTGAGGACAATGAGGTCAATGATGGTGTCTGGAAACATCTCTCTTTTCAAACCTATAAAAATATAACCCTGCAGAGGCCACTTGAGCCAATGCATTATGGGTCATGTAGTTATCAGCTGTTGCAGACACTCACCAGCTGCATGTGTGCAATGCCACTGGGCTGCTGAAATTTGATACCCTGTTATTTAAGGCCTATATTGGGTTTATGGCTAAGCAGGATTATAAAAATAACCCTGTAATTGGTATGTCAGCTGCTGCTGCCGCTGCTGGAAGCAGCACCAAACTTCTCTGTCTGGCCAAAGTAGAGAGTGACGCAGAACAAGTAGAATCAAATCACATCTGGTTCCTGAGATGAAAGCTTTTCACAGATTACTGCGCTTTAATGAGCCACATCACCAAAGCACGAGATAGCATCTTTGGAGGTTTTCTTGTGCACTCTCTCTAATATTACCCTTATTTTTGTCATCACACATGTTTGGGCTTCTGTGCTATCAGCCACTGCACTCTCTGAAGATAAGAGCCCTGCTTTGGCTTTATTGTGACTCCTTTACTTTCCACAGCGTCTCACTGACCATTAGCTTTCTGCAACTTTTCCATTACTGTCATTTTCTCACACATTTCACAGGCAGGGATCACTGAGGTGTGCGACTGCATGTTACAGACTGTGATAAAGGCATTAAAGCAGCTAAAGTAAATATTGTTATAGTCCCAATGGGTAAAAAGAGGACTGTGTGTCATGTGATAAACCCACAGAGAGTCATTTCCTGCCTCTGCCAGCTTTGTGAACAATACATTTTTCACTAACCGTGCAGCTGCAAACACCACACAGTAATAAAGTTAGCAAGTAAAAGGACTGTAGCGGAACATTTAAGATCCAAAGAGCCAGATTCTGCTCGCAGGGGGTTAGTGAAGTTAGAAACTTTGAATACTAGACTTACATTTTTATGAGGCCAGACACACAACTCCAAATGAATGCTAATGTTTCTTATTATCTGTTGGCTGTAAGCAGCTGTTTGCCAGTTGCTTTCAACTTCACACCGCTGATGATCACGCGACAACGAACATGAAATTTATGTATTTAAAAAGCTTAAAAAGCTGAAACATCTATTGGATATGTTTTTTTTTTTTCGTTTTTTTCCACATAAAAAGCATTCAGGAAGTTAAAAGAAAAAGGGACGCAGAGATGAACCATCCAAGATAGCTTCTTTTGAACAATTAATTAAAATTTTGATCTCTTCTTGAAGTATGAGCTCCTTATCTGGAAATGATTGCACAGGGATGGAAAGGGAATGGTTTATGCCAGTAAACTCCCCCCTATGTACTCTTTATCTATGTTGGTTCAAGGAATGGAATATTGTTTTGTGATAAATTTAACTGTCAAGAATGTGCATCTTATTATTTTTGTATGATTTATTTTTATGGTTATGATTATTTTACTCTTTCCTTTGCTCGCTACTTGTAGGTTTGTTTTATTTGTCTTAAAATGTCTATATTTGCACACTGCTTGTGCATTTCCAATGAAAAGTCAAGACAAAGGTTAACCAATAGATCAATTATCAGTTAATAAGTGATGCATCTATTAATTATTTCAGTGTTGTTTGTGAGCAGCATAAATAGTAAAGGACTCATTTGTACCCGGATGTAGTTTATGGCCAAAGGAAGAACTCATTATTCTAGTGGTGACATGGATCCGGATACAGGATTTATTTTAAAACAATTGTTAACCTTGGACAAGATGGGAAATTGCATGACACTGATGGAAACTGAGCAGCCTTGGTGGAAGTTGGAACGCTGTGCCTATTTTCTTTAGTTGTTGTTGTTGTTGTTGTTGTTATGCAGGCTTAAGTATTACATGAAAACCTATATATACTGTCAAAACGTCAGTTTTCTAATTTGACAATGTTGTTATTGTTGGGAAATGGTTCCAATAATGGTTATGATGAAGGACAAGTGTTATAATTCCTATAATTGCTACTGAGGGCTTTGAATGTGAATGTAAACATGTGGCAGTACAGGGTGGTTATCTTGTTTTTGTTACACTGGTTTAATCCCTCTTTAATATATCACGGCATCATCCAGATTTATGCCTCTTAACTATTGTTCCTCACTTTCACATTTCACATTTGTTGTCTCCTCTTTAATATACTAAATCCTCATTTTTCAATCCCTTTGGAAGAGAGACTCATTTATTCATAATCTTTTCCAAACGACAAACTGTACAGCTGGTCACAATGCCTGTCACAAGCTGCCAGTGCAACACATGCTCCGTCTTGGAATTGTATTGCGAGTGCTTACAGTCTGTTCTTTTCCTTTCGCTGTTGTCAGTGTTAATGGAGCATATGGGCAATGTTCCCAGATTCCCAGAGAGAAAAGGGGACTAAAGCTCTGCAGCCGACTGGTTATAAAACATGACCTTGTCTTCAACTCATCCGTGAGGCTGAGTTTAATATTTGACGATGCACCATATTTTTCTTTCTTTGCCCCATTTCATTTATTTAAACGCTGCAATTTCATTGGACGGCCAGTCATAACAATGAGTGATGGATTCCCAAATGACCGCTCAGCTGTGGCCAAAATCCACTGCAGGACAGGACAGTGCTGCATCTTCAGCTATTGCACATGTGTAGTGATGCAATGATTTATCCTGAGTGCAAAGAGCGTGTTTTTCCACTTGTGTAGCCGCAGGATTCTCCCGGGACACTGGCATCTGTCTGACCTTCTGGTCAAAAGCATAGACATGTGAGATACATTAGGACGGCCCTGTTCTGCAATGTCACATGTGACCATATGGAGAATTAAAAAGAAAAAAAAAAAGAAATCCCAGAAGCTCACATGCAAACACTGATAATTAATTTATGAGAAATATGCACAAAATCAGGCACTCTATCTAGAAAACTTTTCATGATTATGATTTGGCTCATTAAATGGACTGTGCATAAATTAGCGGTTACATAACTTTAATGTTTCTAACACTCATGACCTGCTTGGCTTGCCTGTCGCTCCTGTTGCAATGGCTGCTGCAGGGCAGTAGGTGGCAGTGTAGCATCTGTGGTGTCCACCAACGTGTGTGAGGAGGACGATAAAAACATGTGCTCTTCCTCAGTTTATCACAGTAGCCTGATGTTAATTGGTGGGTTAGGCTGTCGGATTATCGGGATTTGTGGAGCTGGAAAATGATCTGATTGTGACGCGTTTAGTTCAATTAAAGCAGAGAATATCAATATTTTCGTGAGCAAACTTACTTCGTTTTCACTCTCAAACTTCACTGGTCTGTTCTCTCATAAGCTTTATTTATTTACTCTTTTTATATTATTTGTTTTCTCTCCATTTATTCCTCCTGATTTATGTTCTGTCACTAGTACTATTAGTCTCCCTCATCTTGCTTCTGATGGTGTTCGGTCTTTGTTTCTTTTGTTTTATCTGCCATAAATACAGGCGGATTGATTGATAAAGTGATAAAGAATTTAAAAGCATTTCATTATAGGGGATAAAAGAACTTAGAGATAGTAAACAGGACAGTGTTTTTATGTGGTTGGCTCATGTGTTCTCTGGCCTCTGACCAAATGGGGTGCATAAATTCATAAAGTGGCACTATATCTCTGGAATATCCCAGTGCTTTATTTTCATAACTGTCACTGACTCCAAGTCACCCTCATGTTTTTTTAATGTACGCGGCTGAATTGCCTGCAAATGATCCTCATCACTTTCCTCCTGTGACAATATTTTCTCTATAAAGCTTTCATTATATGATCTCAACAAATGGCCTGTTTTCAAAAAAGGCTGCCTTCATTGAAAAAGACACTAAGTAGAGCGACGCGTACATATTCAATGCCTTCTGATCGTTCAGGCTGTCATTTCACAGTGTGCGTCTTTATCCTGGCAGACTGACAACGTTTACACGCTCAAAGAAGCAAGAGAAAGCTGAGTTAAAGCTACAGCATTTAGAATTTAGCATCATCTATTGGGGCATAAAGAAGTGGCCTTCTGTTATTGTTAACACTCGGCTCTTGATCTAACCACAGTAGACAAGGCTCATTCTGTGGTAATGAAAACCACATCATTATTATTATTGTTACTTTATATTCCATCACTTTCAAATGATTCATTTCACCAAGTCTTACTCCTTTTTGGCTCACTTTAGGATATTTTCCAAAAAGAACGATCAATCAATAGTCACCAGTGTTCCTAAATGCACTAAACTGAATGTTGAATAAACTAAAAGCCACAACGTGCGGTGTGAGAAAATGATCCAGAGTTGATGAAGACGGCAAGGTCCTCATCAAGTCCACTGAGCTTGTAAAAATTCCATTAACTTCCACTCGGCATCTCTTTTTCATCTCACTTCTACAGATTCAAATCTTTTAATGGAGCTGGCAGCAGAGCCGTGAGTGACGCATTGCTCCTCTGCTGCGTGATGATGACTTGTTGCTGCCTTGGCTCTGAGAATAGTTGCACTATTACGTGGTTTGTCTAACCCAGCTTGGAAATCCCCTGCTTCACTTGGCTCATTCAGACAAGTCATTTGTCCACCAGTTGTTTGTTTTGTTTAAGGATACTGCAAATTGGAACATATATTAGAATGTGCGCTGCAGTGCCGTCAGGGCTTTTTGGAAGCCTGTGCATATTTACTGTAATGTATGATAATCATTTATTTTCTGAGCTGGATAATGAATATCTCATATCTCCCAGCTATGCTCTCCCCATTCAGATTGTAGTGGGGCTCAGACTGTCTTTTCTCTAACACAGCTTGACACCCACAGCACTACAACAACATATGTGTTCAACAATTAGCCAAAGACCTTGAAGGCTCACTGTTTTAATAATTTATTGTATTTACAACACTGGAGTATAAAAGTTGGCACACAAAACAACACTGAAATAAAATCTAATATTTCATATTTGTAAAAAGGTTAACAAAAATGACCTCATTCAAGGAATTGCAATATTATTATTTATTATTACGAATATTTTCATAAATTGTTACTAAACATACTGACCATATTCTAAAAATACAACGATTAACAGAGGAACTAGGTAGGCCACCTTTGACCTACATATCATAATGACATAGTGACATTTTCAATAGTCATCATACTCATTTGTTCTGGGAATATTGAAAAGAAAATCAATGTATACCACTGAGGCTATAATGTCCCATTACCCATGATAATAACATCCTGATTCAATTATTTTTTTTCCACCATGTAAGTTTATTGTGTTATCAAACGAGCACCATGCTCCCTTATACAGACGAGATAATTTGGTTTGACATTGTTTTTGCAGGTATTTTGTCCCAAAGAAATGTATTGCTTTAATTAAAAGCTAAATAACAAATAGGATGTGTCTTGGAAAGACCCACGACACAGTATTTTGTACGAATAGGAAAATATCACAGTTTATATATAATGAATTTTGAAACTGTGGCTATTTTAGATACCAAAGTAATTATCCATTATTAATGTATTATTATATCCCTCATGCTGTACAGTATGTGTGTGATTTCACAGATTAGCTGCCTCACTGTATATTTAAATAATAAAAAAATCTTCTCCTGCTCAAACATTGAATCAAAACAAAGACAGATTTTTCCATATATTACTGATTTCATAAACATATCTTTTGAATCAGGCCCCTGCACGTCTACAGTAAAAATACATCATGTTGCAATGTTACAATTTCCAACGCAACATATTAAAATGAATAATTGAAATAACAGTTATTTAAGGCTTCATTACAAACTCCAAACTCTCTTTTTATTTGTCTGTCGTTATGACCTCTCACCCACACTTTGGGAATCACTGCTCTAAAGGGTATTGAATTAATTCAGTGTGATGATTGTGCATCATAAGCTAATTCTTTTCAGGAAACACCTTGGGGAAATATTAGGAAGTAATGGAGCTGTAAAATGTAACATTGCCCCCAGCGTTCACAACAATCCATCATGCAGTTGCTTGGATATTTTATTTAAAACCTCATGGAGATGCTGAAGTGAAAAGCAGGCGCTCATTAACATCATGCTGAACAATCCCACGGGAAACATAAATGTTTTAAACCAAAAGTCATTGAGATATTTTGGTGTTGTTGACCAACACGAAGGACCAGCAAAAGCCCATGGTCACAGTTGGTTTTATATAAACTCCAGTATTCTAAGTGACATGAAGTTTATCTACCTGCATGAGCTTGTATTACACACTGATTTAATTATAGACTTAAATCCCCAGAATATCTACGAGGCATGCAGCATGTCAGCCGATGTCAGAGCCATGATTCGGTGTATATTTGGAGAGGCTGAAAACAGAGTCGGAGCACAAGCCGAGTTGGAGTCGTCATGTATAAATAGTGGTGGCGGATGATGTTGGCATTGCTTACCGAACATTATAGCACGCAGCCTGATGAAAGAGAATGAAATGTGATTTACATTCATTGAGCACAAGGCTATAGGGTGAAAGAAAGGAGTGAATAGGGGCTGTGGCAGGAAGGCGAGGAAGGTGATCGAGATTCAGAGTGGATCTGCAGGGTCGAGGGTGGGGAAAAATCTATAAGTGAGAATCAAAATGAAGAACGGGTTCATATTCATGCAGGTGAAGCGGGTCAGAGTCTGATTAACAAGTTATATTCATGTTTCAGTAATGATAAGTGTCTTCAGGCTCCTGCACCATCACTCACACTGACAGTTCTCCACAGCCTGTGATTCTCAGCCCCAGTTAAGATCTAATAATCAGGAGAATAATGACCACAATACAGAATGAACAGCTCGACACTGAATGTACTGTACAGCAGTCGTTCTCAGAGACTGGGTTGGGTTCTGCAGGAGATTTTTTCCACCTATTTGGGTTAAGTTTATGCTCATGTTTTCAATAACATGCATCAAATCAAATCAATGTATGACACAGAAATGTCTGGGTAACCCTTTACAGAAATGTCCGTAAAAGAATATTGCGCGGAAAGTCTCAGGATATTGTGAATTGAGAGTTATATTCAATACGTTAATTTGAAAAATACAGTATACAGTAGACAAAATACATAACAATTAATATTTGGATATTCAAGTTGTTTTATGTTATGGCCTGTATCTTGTGACATTGAATGTTAAGACGGATTGTAACAAATGGAGGAATCCTCTGCTCACTGTCTCCCTTTTTTTGAGCACTTCAGGGAACTACGGTGGCCTTTGCGTGCCAGAAAGGTCGTTGTTTTAAAACTCTGACTGGGCTGTCCATTCAGACTGAAATGTGGCAGCCCCTGCAAAGCGAGGCCTTTGCCTAAAGTGCACATTCAACGCTTATTCTAAACATAAAAACGATATTATTTTTATTTTAAAGCAATTACTTTTGGAAAGTGTATTAAATTTCTGCCAATAAACCCTTCTAAATGTTACAGACTGGACCTTTACACTGTGCTTCATATACAACCCACCGGCCTAGATTAATCATCTGCTAATGTCCCTGTTAGTTTTCATCAGTGCATACACGCAGGGACTTTCTGTAGCCAAGCTTCGAGACTCAATCACTGGATGTCTGTCAAAGTTTAATTTTCCTGCTGCTCACTAGATTTAGGTCAGATTTGACATTTGCAAATTGACTCAAATGGCCAGACTGTCACTCTCCTCTGCTTCAGCAGCACACAGTTGAGAGTGTTTTTTTGAAAAAGGCACTTAACCCTAGAAATGGTGGAGGATTTACACAGAATCACAATGCCGTATTTTATTTTTACGCAAACTGGGGTGAATCTCTTCAATATTATTTGCCTTTAGAGAATCGGTGACTTTGAGGACAAGTTGGTGGCTAATAAGCTAATAGTGCTCCTTTCATTTTGAACGGTCCTACTTTATTGTTATCTTTGTTTTCCCAGCAGTATTCTCCTTGCTACACTGATTCTATTAGGGCTCCATCCTTTCTGCCAAAAATTATGCTCCGCTCCATCACTCACATGTATACTCTCATTGTCTTTGATTTAAACCGTCTATTTAATTAAGAATAGGAAATAATACCTTTCTGTCCTTCCTGCAGCAAAGCTGCCCCATGAGAAGCGTTAGTTAGTCTAAAAATAGCAGCAGGGTCAGTAATAACCTCCAACCACTGCGGCGGGGAAGCTGCTCAGTGGTCAGCAGCAGACAGCTACACTTGCACCGAGAAGATCCCTCGTGTAATGTGCGAGGATCAAAGTCGTGGAATATGTGAAGGTGAACTGTCAAGAACAGTCGGTCAGTTTGAGTCTGTCAGATTTGGCGCTCAGTTGCCAGTTTTTGGGAACATGGAGCCAAGAAAAAAGTATTTGGATGTCAAATGTCTGTGACTGAAGGCCTGGGAAATCAATTTTTTTGCAGAAACGCTGACATCTTGACAGAATTGACCTTTAAGAGGACGGAGGATAGATAGTCCATAATGGAGGAACTTGTTATGATTTAGTAGAAATGGAATTTAATGTCAACTGCTGCCGTAACAATAAAGATGCTTCCTGAAGCATCTTTATCATATGCAGTACATACCACACAGTCTGTTTTTTCTTCTTCTTTTTATTATAGACGTTAACGCTGTAAGCGAGATAAAATGAAGCAGAAACCACAGCAGTGTTCATTAGTCAGAAATGGAACGGTACATTTTGACAGGACAGCACCACAAATGCCACTGAGGGAAAACTCTGACTAACTGTTGCATCATTATATCTAAAAAGACGGCTCCACACAGTCTCTCTCGCTTGCTCAAGATGAGATAAAAACACACACAAAACAACATTTTATGTGTCCAAAAAATAGCCAGGGAGCTAAATGAAGTGTAAGCTCTGACCAGAGCAGCACTGATACCTGCCATGGGTGTGTTTGTCATGACAGAGCTCCAGTATCCAAATGACTTGTTTGTCTATCATCATAAATGTGAATCATGTAGCCTTTTGGCTTTGAATCTCTGTTCATTCTGAAGTTGTTTGTTTTCTCATTTGTTTGTCCACTTTCTCTGGCCGTCTTATTATTTTGCCGTTGACAAACTGTGGCGTGACTGTCTGGGTATTGGTCACCGTCGCCTCCTCGGCCTGATAGAAAACCTCACAGCATCCTTATCACCTCCTTGCACAGTTGTCTTCTGGACATCTCAGCCGTTTCTTTCTGTGGTTCATCAGGTTTTTTTTTTGATGATTTAGACAACACCATTCTACGGTACAGTGTACTCTGTCTACCATGCCCGCATGTCTTTTGTGCTCATGTTTGTCCATGACCGCTTGAAATACTAATGTCCCTTGACATGTTTTTCTTTAGTCATATTAAAGACGTCCAACGCAGAATGCACTACATGGGACAAAAGTTGTATTGGATTGGAGAGGCAAACACTCATGGTGCAATGCAAAGAGTAGACAGAGAGATGGAGGCTGTGGAAGTGAATGTAATGACCTTCAAATGAACAGTGCTCGTGGTTGCTAAGTACAGGTGACAAGAAGGTGAAAGAAGACAAACAAATAGCAGCTCTGGTCTGTTTGTTTTTTACCTTTTTGTCTATGTTCTAACCTCAAAAAGCTTTTCTGGTGTCATGTGACCGGCAAGTAAATGTATAAAATGTGACTTCTTTTCTAAAATAGTGTTTGCCGTTTGTCTCTGCAAATCATCCCTGTGATCTGGACACTGCTGGACGCTGCTTTGCATCCTTTATTAGTGGAAACAGATGGTAACACTGTCTATTCACTGTAGTGTACAGTGGACCTTGACAGTTCTTATCACTTGGTTAATGGACCAAAGAGCAAGACTTACCAAATCCAATTAACATTCACTCCCTGTAAATGGCTGAAAGTAAAAATATGCATTCATTAAAAAAAAAGAAAAAAAAAAAAGCAGCCATGTTGTTGCTTCATGCAGTCAAGTCACGTTTTTAATGACCAGAAAACAAGTCTGAAGTCTCAAGTTTGAGAGTTTAGTGACACGAGTGCTTTAATAATGTCTCTTAAAATGATCATTTGAGGCATTTATAGGCGGAAATGAGACATAACACAGAGTGAATGTTGAATGTTGTAAAATTACTCTGGAGCCATTGCTGTTGTGTTGTGGCTCACTGAACCAAACAACTGGATTTATACTAAAAGTTTATTGTGAGTACAATTTACTTACACACGTACATTTATGATCATGGACCCCAGGCTGAAAAATCCCATAATTCCCCTCCAAAGAAGCTTGTATTATAGCCAAACACAACTTGGAAATGATATAATCATACAAGTTATATGCAGCAAGATGCATTATCTTCATTTAGCAAATACACAAGTAACTATAAATAGAGCTTTTGTATATCAGTCCATTAAGGGAACCAAAGAAAATGATGTCAAGCTTTGATGTGTGATATTATTTTGACATTCATACATTTAACACACAGCATAGTTAATATGTTTTGTTTCATATCCAATTAGTTCAAAGTATAAATGTTGCTATGGATAAAACAACCATAATTACATGATTGGAGTGATTTTCTCTGGCTTGCCAAAGCTTCTGCAGAGGCACAAAAGACATTTTAGTTCTGGTGTTTCAGCCCATGACCAGTAGCTGTAATGTGTGAAATCAGTGAAGTGCCTCTTGAATGCCAGAGTCTTTAATTACCAAAAGGATTCCACAATTACACAGAATAATGGGGTTTTATTATGGTGGGTCACAATTACAGGGGGTGACGTTGTGATTACTTAAGCTTTTCAGCCTCAGTGAAATGAAGATTGCGAGTCTCAGATTAGTAAATGGTCAAAGTGGCTTAAACACTGTTTGGTCAGACGGATTTCAATCAGAATGTGGTTTCCTCTTGTTCAACGTTGTCTTATAAACCTTGTCCACTACAAGAACGTAGCAACTAAACATTTGAACTGCTCCGATTCTACATTCAGTGAATTAGGACTAGTAATTAGTGATAATGGAAAGTAGAAGAATAGAAGAGCAAGCAGAGGAGAAAAATACCCAAATATGATTTCTGTGTCTGTTGATCCATTCAGTTTATTTCCAATCAAATGTTTTTATTTCTCTGCATGTTTAGTTTTGCAACAATACCAATATGTATGAGTTATATTTAAACCTCATGATCCCAAAGAGTGACTCTTAGTTGTTCACATGCTGTAAGTTGCTATGTTTGTTGCTATGGTATCTTAGTTACAGTTTACTTCTGCATAGTATTTTGAAATCACTAAGTCCCAGTGATTGGTTTACTGTTGATGAACCGCATGGGCAACGTCTGAGAGCAGCCACTTATGCCAACCAACACCTGAGGCAGCATTCACAGTCAGATTCACTTGTTCCAAGAGCAATAAGAGGGTGCATGTGTGTGGCCCGACTAACCGCATGTGTGAATACTCTCAATCTGTGTCCACATGATTCACATATGGACATTTTCTGTGGTATCTACATTGAATTCAGTGAGGGCTCTCGCTGATAACATGGCTGTGGTCAGGGACAGAGGGGAAAATGGATATTAGCCACTTAACGTGATCATTTTTTGCAAGAGTTAAATAAAGTTTGTGAACCAAAATCAGTGATTTTACAACAGCACACTCTAGATATAAGCAGTGAGGTATAATTTGGGAAAAAAAGTAAGTAAAAGTGGTCAGAGAATAGTCCCAAAATAAGGTTGTAAGTGTGTTTAAGAAGTACATTTCGCTGAGGTAGACAACCTTTCTCCTCCAAAATGTCACATCCAGTATTGAACCCATGGACCTTATTGATTTCGACTGCTCCTCTAACTCCACAAACTCCTGCAAAAGCAACGTGAGCAATTTCCGACCTATTTGAGACCAAAGAAGCTCAATGCTATATTATATTCAAACTCACTTTAGTCATTTTGCTGACAACAATGATCACCGCTGTAGTCTCAGGACCCCTGGTGGGTTGTGGAGGTACTGTGAGTGGGCTAGAGGAGAACACAGAGAAATTTGACTTTTGTCACTAAGCTTTAGATATTTGTTTTTGGGAATTGTTCCGTTATGGATTTAGACGTTTTATAGAGTCAAAAATTAAAGCAAATTAAACAGAATCCTAATGCCAAAAAGAAGATTACGACTAGTTCGGAATGACGATACATTTTCAGACTCTGTGTCACGAGATAACAAAACTCAACAAACACCATCCAAGTTATGTTTTTGCACCTGACATTCTCTCACCCAAATGACACATTTCCATCCGTGGGTGGAGAAAAAAATAAAACCTTTACGAATCAATTCTTGACGAACTGACTTCTGAGACTGACATTTTGGAAACTGAGGGCGACACAGGGGAGGGGAGAGGGGGAGGACAGATAGAGAACATTTGAGGAGAGAGAGGCGGACAGATCTCTGTAGAGACCTGCCATGCACCACAGCATGCCATTAAAGTCCTACATGTATACGCTGCTTGTCAGAGGATGAAAATGTCAATAGCTGATACAAGACAATCAGCGTAAATTGCAAAAGTCCCGGATCACTCTATATGCCACGGTGATGTCGCCGTCTAACAGGCACCGATGTGAAGGTGGGGGATGTCAGTGCTTTCAGTTGCCATGGTTTCACCATCATCGTGGGTCCGACTGGCCTCTTTGTGGGCGTCTGTCACACATGAAGTGGTCCCAGATGGCCTGCACTGATTTCATTAGCTGAGCTACTTTTAAGAGGTGATTTTTTTTGTTCTCTCTCTGTGGGATTATCTCTCATGACAAGCCAATGCATTTAGACAGATTTCACCAACCACTGTCCCTTATTAACTCAGTCTGTAGCTCACACACACACTCACCCTCCTTCTTCCTCTGTGGCATCCTGCGCCAAAGACAACATATGGCAGGGACTCAAAGTGAGATAGCACTTGGTTTGCATGACACGTTGTGCTCAACCACTGCTGCTGTTCATCTGCTTATTGTATCTCATAAAAATTATTATACCGTCATACTCACTTTTAATCGGCGGAAATATGTGGTAAGATAAAAATGTGGTCGTTTAAAGGGCAGCGCCACTTAAATGGACCAAACTCACACACGCACCAGTGATGGAATATCTTCATACTTTAGATAAATACATCAACAGAAATGTTCAGTCTAGCGATGACACAGAGTGTCTCATGTCATATACCTCTGGTTGTGTTAGTGAGTTTTTAATACTCAATAATCTTTAAATGAATACACTATCCTGGTGTGCCAAGCTCTTGTCCTTGACGAGCTTTGTAAAGAGATGAATTGAGTTTTGGCTGCAGAATTACTTCACATTGTCAGTTTTTCTTTGCAGAATGATTGCTTGGGGCTACAAAACAACTTGTTTTTACCGGTAACGTGATTCATTTTGGATTTTCAACGTCTGCTGGTGTCATTACCAAGTTCTGCTGTTTCTCCGCTACATCCCATTGTGTTGGCTTTGTTCAAAACAACATGTTGTATTAGAACATGATGAAAATTTTTTTTGATTTTGATAATAATAGTAATAAAACGTTCTTTTTTTGTATAGTTTTCAAAATAAGGTCATATGTTTTATCAGGATTGTTTGAAAAAATATATGCAATTAAAATTCAAATGCTCGATAGATATGTAATGTGTGCACATTCTTTTTAACCCATCTCAAATGTGAGCAAAAATAATTAGAGCAAATCAATGTATTTAAATGGGAAACGATATCTTTACGTTCAGATGAAATGACACACGGAGACAAACAATGTGTCCAATTATTTCAATGATTACCATCAGTTTGACTATAATGGAAATAACTACATTGTCGCCGTAGTGCAGTCCAAATTGACTTGAACTAATGTAGCGATGACGCTCCAATTGAAGACACTGCTACTCCCTGGTCATTTAATAACCTCCAGAACACATTCAACCTTAATGACTGTGCGTCTCTGAGTGAGTTCAGACATGATCTCAACTACTGTATCTCCCTTTTTTTCAGTCCTGGGCTTTTATATCTGCTGTGATGCAACTGAAAAATAGAAAGTGAACTAGAAAATAGAAAATGTCATTTAAAATAGGTCAGGAATTATATTTATAATTCAACAATGTTAAGTGGAAACAAGCCCACCAGAAATCCAAAGGGAGTTTAATGTCTCAATCCCCTATAATGACTTTAATTCAGAGGCATTCACTTCCGTAATTTGCTTCACTGATATTTAACCACCACATACTCACACACACACACACACTTTTCACACACTGGCCTGTAGAACATCCTCACGCTCGTTCCCTTAATCATTCCCCAAGCAAAGTAACGCCCTGATGAAGACAAAATGCTGTGTTTAACGTCAGAAGTCAAACACGGAGCACTGGGGAGCTGTGGTTAGCAGCCGGTGAGGACCGTGTGTTTCTGCTCCTCGCAGTTTACTGAGTTTCATTTGGTGTGAGTGGTGCTTCAGCAAGAGAGTGAGGATAACTGTGGTAGAAAGGGAGAGGTTATGTTTACATCCCCATTTTATCCCAGTGTGTGTGTGTGTGTGTGTAATACTGTGTAGGAGGGTATGGGGATTTGCTAAATTGGATTTCTGAGTCCAATGTTTTGTCCTTTGTTGCTTTTCTGAAATTATGTTGGGGGGGGAGGAGCCTGACAGACAGGTTTATGCTGTGTGCGTGTGCATGGAGTCGTTGCATGTTTGTTGTCGCGTTGTGTCTATGCTCAACCAGAAGCTGTCGGAAAAAGGGATGGAAAAAAAAAAAACAACCCACCATGGGGAATAAATTTGATTTGCAAATGATGAGGAACACACCTGCACATTTGCAACTACACACACACACACACACACACACCTCCACATGGGCACACACAGACAGGTGTGTTTGTTCCCCCGCAGTGATGATTTGCAACTGAACAGCTGACGTCTAAGCTAGTAATCATCCTGTGATGGGGTTTAAACCTACAACATATGTTGACGTTCTGACCATAAACTGTACATAAAAAGTGGACGTTGTCCTCTGGTTGCAAAATGAAAGCTGGTTGTGAAGCCTCGAGATTTGCATGTCAGTTCTAAAACCGGGAATCAACCAGGCTCCTGTTCGCTGTGCTTTATTGTCTATATAAATGTACTGTATGTCATGCTCAATGGAATTAGACTCAAAACTAGTGATTGATACTGTAAAGTTATCACCTGATGTTGAAAATAAAGAAAATAAAGATCATTTTCTGACTGTTAAAAGCCTGAATTCACCAAAGCCATGCAGTTCTACCTTTTTGTCACATTGCAGAAACACAAACTCTATTAAAATTCAACCAAATGCTGTTTGCACTAACTTTCTGTTCACATTGTGTTCAAGGCCATTGCTCTTTACACTCAACCATGTGACTTAACGATTGTGCTAATCTGTGTGTGTGTTTAGGTGATTTGGGCCGGTTCAACCTCTCCATTTTCCTGTTAAGGAGCACAGGTGTTTCCTCTGATAACTCTCCCTCCCCTCTCTCTCTCTCTTACCAGAATGTAGCATCCATTGACACCTCCCCATCCAAAAGAGTGATGTCCGGTAGTCAAATAGAGGCCGACGTGTCCTCAGATCAGACCATGGCTTCACCTCAGGACAACAGTCTGCGTGAGTACCTTCTTGTTTTGGGAATTGTTCCGTGAAAAGCAACGTTTCAGAAGTGACTTTTGGTTGCAACATCAGATGTGTTGCAACATTTTGTACTGCTGGCTCGCCTGTGATTGTATCATGCTTACAGCACGCTGTCAAGCTGATGACCACAGCTGCAGAGTGGTTACTGCACTTTTTTTTGGTTCCATTTGTTTTATGAGATAACCATTTGGCAGAAAACAGCTTTTAAAAACTAGATTGTACTTTGCTAGATAAGGTTGCCTCCCCCCGGCAGATTTTTAATGGGAAGCTAGACGTTTGCTAGATACTGCGCTTCCATTACTGTGATAGCAACTCTGTGGTGGCTACATTCAGTTTCTTTTCCGCTGACGCTGATAGCAATGTACATACAAGATGGAGCTTACACAGTGCAAGGTGCAAAAAACGGGTCAGTCTCTCAGGAATCTCGGTGTGAAAGACCTTGCTGAGTGTGAACGGAGGTAAAAACAAAAAGTCTATTGACTGTATACTAACATTTGTAATCAGCATGTTAAAGTGATTGCTGAAGTGTGGTTGTATGAGATTCTGGCACATGGAGCTGTGCTTGACCCTTACACTTAGCACCACCGTGTGTGTTTGTGTGCGTATGTGTGCACTCAAATTTACAAACCACAGGAAGCAAGAGCATTTTGTGAAAGTGAGGACAATTTGGGCTGGTCCTCACGTTCTGTCACACATTAAAATGGCTGTTTAGGATAAGGGGCTAGGGGATGCATCATGACGACGAGTGTCCTCACATTTGCACAAACGTGTGTGTGTGTGTGTAAGCCTTTGAGGGCCATAAACAGGAAGACTGTTGCTAACAAGAGAGCGGTAATAATTACTGCAAACTGAAATGAACTGGCAGAACATCAGAAAACAAGGTTAATGGAAGCAAAATCAAAAGCAAAATGCAATGTAATCAACCATGAAGTGGAAACAGAAAGAGGTGTTTTATTTGATTTGTACCTTTATTGGCCAGTGACAAAGAGCAAATGACAGGAAATGAAAGGATAGAGAGAGATTTGGAATAACACGAAACAGGGATCCAGAGCATAACGCAAAGTCAGGAAGGAACCTGTAACTAACCTCACATTAGAAGAAAAAAAAATGTGATTCTTGGCCACAAAATACTAATTTGTTCCCCACAAAATGTATAATGTCCATCATCCATCTTCTACCACTTTATCCTCACTTTATCCAGAGATAGTGTGATTGTGGTGGGACTTTTGTAGATCCCCTGTGATCTGTAGGTTGTCATTATACATTTTAAAAGACAGTTGTAATCTAACTGTACTTATTTAATGAAGTATTTGTACTTTCCTTACTTTGTAAAGTACACATACTTAATTACTGTACTTCATTACTACAATATTCACGTATCTGTACTTTACTTTGTTATTTATATTTCTAGCAACTTTTACTTTTTATTACTCATTAGAAGTAGAGTTTATAATTCTCTGTATTTATATTGAGCTTTTCTAGTCTTGATGAGCTGCTTTACACTACAGTTTTCACCCATTCACACGCTGCAACATGGGGATAAGTGTCTTGCTCAAGGACACATATAGACTAGCAGAGGCAGGAATTGAACTCAACCATTCAACCTACCAGTTGAAAGACAATTGATACTTAAGTACATTAAATGTCATAAACTTTAAGACTTTTACTGACTTGAACTTCTACCAAAGTAACTTTCTGGTAAGAAACTTTTACTCAATTATCCCTTTAAGCTACTTTATTCAAGACTGGTAGTGGATAAACTCAGGCATATTATTGTTGAAATTGTACTTATTTTTCTCAGGAAATTTGAGGTTTGTTCATTATTTGTTTCGTAAAAACATACCTCATTAACTCTAAAATCTCTTTATGGGTCATCATGCTATTATTTTACTGGTCCGGCCCACTTGCGATCAAATTGCTATTATTATTAATATTTTGTGCGCACAATTATTATTTTCTTTTGCATGTCATGTAAATCTGTTTTGTGGCACAAAGGAGCCACACTATTATGTACCTGTACCAATAAAAAGTATAATAGTGTTCACATACTGCAGTAAAACCTTTTTCAACCATTGAAATAATTAATAAAATCTATAATACTGTTCTGCATTCATTTATCAATCTATTTATTAAGGTAGCAACTACCCTGTATTTTGGTTGTACCTATTGCCTATTGATGTCTGAGTGCTTGGGTGTAGTGCAGGGTAGTGCTCTATTACCTCATTCTATTTCATGTCATTAAGTCATTCTGTTCTATTCTCTCTGTAGAAAGTGAGAAAGGTGTTGACAGGCCTAAAAGTGGTATCAAGGTGTGAAACACACAAATGCACACACACACACACACACTCGCTCATAAATTTGGCCATGCATGCTCACAGTCAACATATTCTTACACACACACACATGCAGGTATGTGCCGCTATTCTTCTTAGGACACTCCATGCATTTTGATTGCCTGAACTAAGCATTACATCACAAACCTTAACCATGAGCAGTGAACCCTTTAATTAACCTAACCACAATTCAAATCTTAGCCCTAAACTTAACCAGTTCCTCAGAAATATTGAGTATGCCTCATTATGACCAGGTTTTGGTCTCCATGAGGACGACTGGTCCTGACAAGGCCGGGGTTCAGCTGAGGACTACGACAACGGGCTTATTGACGATCCTCAGCGTTCCTGTTTTTCCCCCGACTGAGCGACGGCGTTTGTCTCCGCTGACAAGTTGACAGTGACAACACTGCATGATTTGTAAGGCCACATGACTGACTGTGGTGGCAGGAGGGCTTCAGGAGCTTGTTCCCTGCAAAGCCGTAATGTTTAAATAGAGCAGTGTGTAACAGCACTGTAAACACATGCAAAGCTCACTTCTAAATCTCCACACTGCTCTTTCCAAATAGGCAGCCTTGTTTATGTGAGAAAAATCCCCATTGCCTCGTGGCACACAAAATAAGTTCATATAAAAAAAAAGCAGTGTTTTTCACTCTGTTTATAATCTTAGGCCACCACAAAATGTGTTGTTTTAGCACTGCTATAATGACCATAAAATATAATTATTTCTCAATCACTTCCAGTAAAACACATCCAGGAAATATGGAAAAGATATTCAACTTTAAAAAACACATCTCTAAAAAAAACCTAGTATTCTGTGCTCTGAAAAAGGTTGATTATGTGAGGATTATTCATGAAATGCTTGAGCATTACATACACATACACATACATGTTGTATGAGTTAAACTCAACTTTCAGCCAAATGCCAATGATCACAGAACTTGACAGATATTAACAAAGGTGCTGGTGCACGGAGACTTTTGCACAGCGCTGTAGATATGCTGTTTATTTTGACTGTTTATGACTCTGTGGCTGATCAAACTAAGCCCAAGATAATTTCTCTAAGTGGAAAAGTGCTGCCAGTTGGAGGTGGATTTGCCAGTTTTTGTTTAGTTATTCTTAGAATTGCATGCCAAATGATGATATCTTTATAATTGTATTCTCAAGAAAAACAACATAGTTTTTTCTTCCTGTCAGTTTTACATTTTATTTCCTTAGCTGCTATTATCTATTATGGCTTGTAAATTGGATCTTAAGGCATGACTGATGTTGGGAAATTAAGAATTGCTCCTGTTCCAGTTCAGAAAAGCTCAACATGAAACAATCAGATGTCTGGAAATATACAGTATCTGATTGTTAATATAACTCACACCTGCGTCCACACCATTGTCAGTTCCCCCCTCTAGTGTTCAGGAGGTGAATAAGGAAACTCAGTTAGTGAAAAGAAAATGTGCAACTAACCAACAAAACTGATGTAAACACTGTTGGAGCAGTATCTCACTTTGATTTAGGGGACACGTTTTACAAACCTGCTAATGCACCTACTGTAAGTGTGCGCACAGATGCTCTTTATTGGAAAAAGTGTTTTACCATAACTATCTGCTTTTTAAAGGGAGGACTTAAGAAAACACAGCTATGATTAATTGAAGCCTATGTAAAAACCATGCAACTGGCACTGCAACTCTTTTACACCACCTAAACAATAGCATAAGTGGATTTTTTGCATAACTTAGATTCACCTGCTCCATGTGCTTCCGACACACTAATATCTAGCACTTTGTTTCTCCGGGTGACATTACTGAAACTAAACTCCACCTGCCGATTTTGTATTCCTCTCACTAACAGTGTAATCATGCCTCCTTCCACTTTGCTCTGAGCTGTGTAACCTGCACCTGTTTGCACCTGGTTTGTGCCAACATTCACAGCCACAGAAATGAAAAAAAAAAAAAAAAAGTGGCGCATCACATTTGTGTTGGGAAATGTTGCTTGTGTTTGTGGAAAATAGAGCCCTCGCTGTCTGTCATGAAAAGACAAGTTTACACCACATACAGTAATTCTAGGAAGTGCCAGTTTGTGTGTGTGTTTGGTAACAATGTGTGGCCACAACAAGCTGTTTCACCCCGGTCACCCCAGGCAGCAGTGATGTAAAGACTATGCTATTCAATAATAACAATGTCACTCAAATTAATTGAATCATTCATCTTGTATATTACGTATTACATAATCTGCTCCTCTAATTGATGGCACATACAGTAGAGGACAACAGGAAACATGGTTCATAACAGCACACAACAAAATGACAGTAACATTAACAAAGTGTATTAAATATACAATAACTGCTGGATTGAATTTGGAAGGAGATTTAACAAGTTTTTACAGAGATTGATTGGCTTTAATAAAACGCTCCACCCAGAACGTTCCTGAAATATATCAAAGTACAGGGATCGTAGTTCCTGGTGCCTGTGCTGCAAACACACATAGTTTTTTTGTTCCTGGTACTAGTTTCTGTGGCGGAAGCCTGCCTGAAACCAAAACATTAATGGTGTTTCATTACTGACGACTTACTTATCGCATTTAGCTCTTAATTTTCTGAACAATATTTAAATTTTGAACTTGTTTGGGGGGCGAGACTGAGGATATTCTCAGGCCCCTTTGTTAGGTATTCTACAGGAGTTTGTTTATTTCCCACTTAGGAACAGGAAATCCATGTGCAATTTCAGTGGGATTATCAGCAGAGTGCAGCTTCTCAACAAGCCTGATAACCAAGCTTTTCTTCAGTCGATGTGCTGCCAACGGCATCTCAGGGGGTGGGCCCCCCTAGAACACCTTGTGTTTCATGTATGAGTTCAGTAAACAGTCATGATCGCAGCTAATAATGTGGAGAGAATAGACAAACACACACACACACACACACACACACAGATGTAAGCTACAATGCTGTCTTGTGATGTCAAATAGGTTGTAGGTGGAAAAAGAGTGAATGAAAGGCCTCGGGCTGATCAGACATAAACAGAAGGTCACTGGTTTAAAAGAGGACCTTTGCCATTGCTTTAGGGCAACATATGTCCAAGAAAGACAAAGAGGGAGGACAGAAATAAACACAAATAGAAAGAAAGGGAAAGGAAAGAATAGATATCAATATGACTTATCTTTCACCGTGCATTTCTACTTCGATCACTTGAGTTTGTCTTAATCGCTGAAGGTTTCTGGCTTGAATTGTTCTCGTTTTGCATGCAATCACTTACAAATGTTGAGCAGCTTCTGTGGGCATATTTGACTCCAGAGGAAACATGAGCACATGTTTCACATACCAAGAGCTAGTCTATAAAAGTGTCTGAGAAGAAGCTTTCATTAACAGGAAGTGGTATTATTATTATCATTCCTTGAATCAGCAATCAATATTGCACACAGAGAGTCAAAGACATGTTATATGGGAATCCTGGAAGTCAGTTTTACTAAAATCTATCTATTTTCCATTAATATTGAGATATATTGGGAAATAATACTTATTTGTTTGAAGACAAGAAGATCTATGTAGGAAAAAATATAGTTATAGATGATAGAACAAACAATTGGTGACCTTAGCATAGCTTAAAAACTAGATGGATGATGAACACTATGTCTGTCAGCACAAGAGGGTCAAGCAGGCACGGGCCGAGGAAGCCGAGAGGTCAGGAACCTTGTGACTGAAGAGACAAAACAACAGCAAACAGGCAGAAGATAATCAAAAAAGTAGCAAACTACTAAAAAAATGAATGTAAATAGACTAAAAGACTAAAGAGACAAAACAACATGAATTGTATTTTAACTACTACTACTCCTGTGTAAGACAAGTGGGAAGCCTGTTACTTGTCCTGGGGAAAAGGGCCTCTCGGCAAACAGCAGCTGGGTCTGCCTGCGCTTGGCAAGAAACAGATTCACAATGGTAATTGCAAAAAAAAAAACACCTCTATTAATTTTTACATGTTTGTAAGGAATTAAATCAACAACATATGTTTTCATTTGTGAGCTATCCAAGGTGCTTTTGTGCTTTTATTTGAATAATTGTGAGTTTTTACAATGCCCGCAGCTACATATCAACAGTGCACAGGCATGCCAGTAATAATGCTCTCATCCAACTACGGACAAGAAAGCTAATAAGTCCTGTGTGTGTTCCAGAATGTTGCACAACAACAATCTGGGCATGATTATATTGATTGATGATATTATTTGTTGTGGTAACGTGACATCGGATGGTACAAGTCCTATCACTTTTACATTGTTTGTATGTATGTGTGTCTGTGTCTTCCATACAATGTCAATGTCAAGATATTTACCATTCTTACACAAGCAATAATTCCAAATGCCACACGTCTCTTCTGCTGCATGAATGACGGATGCACTGGCTGTTTTCCAGCTCACAGTGTCAGACGTCTTAGTCCATAAGACCACTGGTGACATAGGTTTAAAGGCATGTTGGCTACCTTGATACACGATGCTAAAAAAAGCCAATCCACATATACCTACCCGCTCCCCGATGTCCATCCTATTTTTTACGAAGGGGGACTTCTAAAATAAAATCAGCTGTCACTGGATCCCTGGGCCTCACTGAGCTGTAGAGTGCACTTGCTGGAGCTGGTCTCCAAGCCACACTGTCCGTCTCTGCCCTGGATTTGCTTGCTGTGTTGGGTTGAAGCTTGTCAATCAGTCCCATTTTTTTCCCTGGGGTTCCAAGGTTCTTTTCTGCTCTGTTGGAATCTATTTTTAGTTCATTTATTTATTAGTATTTTGTTTTGGTGTGAAGAACAACCTACACAGTAACAGAAGGTAAGAGACGTATATGAGCTTCTTTTTTTTTATCAGCATTTCAGGGCTGACTCTTGTATCAACATGAGCCCCACTCAGGCGCAGCTCTTTGAAAGGCTTAAGCAGAGATGGAAGGAGACAGATTGTATGTGGTGGATGACATTTTACCTCATAATAAGTCTGTTTGATGTGCCAGGCTGCTGACATGAGATGTCTTTGATGTCAAATCAGAGATAAGATGAAGGGGAGGAGCTGTATTGAGAAGAAGCGCCATAGAAACAAGATGTGCTCGTGCACTGTGTTTCCGTGAATGCACCAGGTGCATTTGTGCATTGTCATGTATGGGCTCGATCTTTTTCCTTCCGAGAGTCGGAACCAGCGGCATTGTGATGTGGAATACATTGAAAGCTTTGCAAATTGGAGACGAAATACTTAGCCAAGCTTAAGGAAGAACTCCGGGGCAATCTGCACACCATGCACAGAAGTTATTGTGATAGATTTGACAGCTCAATTATAGTGCCTGTTTTGCTTCCATCTGTAAGGTAGAAATCACCCTCTGTGGCTGACATTTCAATTAGTATAGCTTGTTTTGGCTCTCCTTTCAAACCTTGGCCATCAACTTCTTTGGTCAGAAGGTACTGAACAGAAAATTGGGTTGCTTAAAGTCTTGTGGGCAGAGAATGGGGGTGACACCTCTGGGATTAGGAGTCGGCGTCTGCTTGACTCAGATCTGCTGGCTTTGATTTAGCTGTGTGCTTGAAAGCCTTACTGCAGCTCCCTTGTAGCCTTAAATTATCTCTCTCTTTCTTGGATACATGCTCCTCACTTGTCTCTCCCCATAACACCCTGTGCCACTGTTCACCTCCTCACTTCTAACGAGCAGGCGCTGCGGTGCCTCACCTCTCAATGCTGTAGCACAGGCAGCAGCGAGGAGGCAGTGACAGGGAGGTCAATGGTCCATGTCTAGGCTCAATATAGCCAGTGAGTCGTGCATACCGGCAGCACTAGCATAACCTCCCCTGTTGGCTTTTCCCAGCCCTCCCCCCACCTCCATTACACCCCCACCTGGTGCCAACACTTGTGCCTCTGCTGGGGAATTAAAGAGATAAGAAGCTAATACTCTGAGAGGAAGAAAATAGTATCCAGTGTAAAGGGCTTAATGTGACTTTGAACAGTTCAGGATTGGGAATGACACAAGTTACCTTTTTCCACATCAATACTGCACTGTAAACAGAGATCTGGTCCTTATTGGAGTGACTGATAACCCTAATTAAACATCTGTTGGCACCAGCACTAATAACCACACATTTCAAGGTGGTGGTTTAGTTAACACAGCTTGAGGATACATACTCTTTCAACACAGATGGGTTACATTGTTTAATTGATGATAACCAGGGCCAGAGTCACCGTCTGTAGTTAGCTGTATATTGACTGGACTTGCTTGAGTTTAAACTTTGAGTTTAAACTTGATATACACTGCCAAGCAAGTGTACACTCACAGGTTGCTATTAATTCAAGTCAAGTTGGCAATTGTTTTTAAATGCATTCTACTTATGGAATCTTCCCAGTTGTCTTATAGCACATTACATGAAAATATAACAACTATAATTCTTTTAAAATGTCATCTTTATTTGTTTCATTAATTGTTTCACAGCTCTCTGTGGATTACTTGAATAGTACTGACTTTACCTTTGGCACCGCCACCCCTTCCTTTCCTTCATGTAACTTCAAAAACACAAAGAGTTAAATACATTTTGGCCATAATTTTTCAAAACTTAATAACTTTACTAAAAAATTGTCACGATAAGTAGCATTATATTAATTCATTTAATGTAAAATACTGTCATTAGAAATGACCGAGTGTGAGTGTGACTCCCTCACACGCACATGCACACTTCCTCTCCACACGTCTCCATGTTTCAGGGGAACATGACGCTGCAGACAGAGCTAGTTTATAAAAAGGCTGATGGTTTTATTTTGTTCTTCCAGTCAGCCCCCCCACCCCCCGGAGCCGGTTACCTCATCTCTGTGCTATGGCACATTTGCGTCCCTTTGCAACAATTTGCCACAGATATCCAAAGCACTTCTCTCACAGCTCACAGGCGTCAAAACCCCTCCTGTCTGTCTCTGCCTCTGTGACAGTTCCAGACCATGACCTGAACTATGATCTCTGGTGATAAAGGAGGGCATTATCCTTGTGCTTCTGTCATCATGCTGGTATTAGGTCACATTGCAGCCTCAGGTATAGGATTTCTGACCCATATTTATAGGATGTGGTGGCGGCTACTTTACAAAACCCTGTTTATTTTCAGATGCTACTGTCTCGGTCAGCCTATCTCTTTTCCTCTCTCTGTCTCTGCCTCATGGGTTATTGGTTGCACTAACATGCATCACTAGTAGAAAGCTAAAAATGAAGAACCTGGCTTTGTCTCATGGCATCTATAATAAAGCTTGGTTAAACCCATAGACTGTTGAAGAAATGGATGTGTGTTCCAATTTGAAAAGTGAAGTTAAAGGTCTCAATCACTAGTGTCAGTTCATCTTCGGTAGAACATCATGTCAAATTCATAAATTATGTTATAATTTACAGAAAAATAGACAATCAATCAATGACAGCTCATATGATTGGATGCCAGTGTGATTGACGGCTGGTATTGTCCAATGGGAGCCTGCTTTAAGGTAACATCTGTGAATTCACACTTTAACCTGATGCTGGTCGGAAATACATGGTTCTAAATTTAAACAGGAATTAAGATTAAACATTAGAGCAAAATGTATATATATATATATATATATATATATATATATATATATATATAAAATAATCAGATATACTATAAAACATTCATTAAACGTCAGTCCAAAATTCATGAAATATTCAAATAAATGATCAGCATTCAGTGACCAAACAGGGCAGTTCAGAATCAATCGATGTTCTGAATCATTTCGACAGCATTCAGTGACACTCACTTTCAGAGATTCAGGTGTTTTTTTTGCATTTGATTCTGAGCAGTTGGAGCAGAAAAGTGAAACTTTTTTTTCTATCCTGTAGCCTACAGACTTTAAGAACATAAACAGGAGCAAAGAGTTCCCTACCTACTTATCGGTCCCCAGATAAGTAGGTAGTAAACTCAAACTGGAAATCAGGATGCAGATGAAGGAGGAAACTTCCAGGAGCAGTTTGCCCCCTCCTGTTTTGCAAATCAAGTAGCCTCAGGTTTGAATTAAAGTGTTAAACTTCAACTCAACATGAAAGATTTTTGTGGATCCAGCCATAACACTTAATCCAATAAATTTCAAACAAAAAAAATCCAATATAACCTTTTTTTATCCCTTCCTTCGGCTTCTTCATCTCCACCCCCCTTTATAACTTTTCTAAATTGATATTTATTAATTTAATAACGTCACTGTCTACAGAATGATAATCATTCACTGAATGTCCATACAGAATGCCATTCAAATATAAAACTTAATTTTAAAAAAGAAAGAAAAAAGAGTGGGCAAACATTGACACTTAGCCTTCAACAGAAAATCTCTAGGTGTTGGATTTCTTCATTTTGTTGACATGGAATCAAAGTGTGGGCTGCGTCAGGTCAGGGTCAGGACATGCAGTTTACTATAACGTTACTCTAAGTGGGCGGAGAGAAGCATTCTGCGTTAGCTTGCACAACCCACCGTGAATGTATGGCATGTACTAATGCAGTAAGCACTGAATCTGACACTAATCTCCGTACTACAACAGCACCAAGGCGACCTCCATCAGATCTGCAGTATATGCGCGGACTGAAGAAGCAGCTGCCGTACGATTTCTCAAATAAGCACCTGAGGTAGAATGTATCCTGGCCTCTCTTCTCTGAGACGAAATTATACCAACAAAAAGATATGTGAGCACCTATTGCAGAAAACAAATCTAGGATTAGAATTTCAAAATGTCAAAGGGTTACAGTGTGAGCACATAATGAGAGAGAACCATTTCTATTTATGGTTGTCTTTCATCCCACAGTGTTGTTGCCTGGAGAGAGAGAACATGGCAAGTGCTAAAAGGTCCAGTGTGGGTGTATGCTTAGTTTTAACAAAGGCCTCTCTGTTGCCTAATGATGCTTTGTAGTGCAGAAAAGTCAAATGTAAAATCAATGGCTTTTTTAAATTGGTTATCCGCAGGGATGTGCCGCGCAGTGTGAAGGATCATAAAGTAGTGCTTTGCGATTGATGAGTATTATGCTTTCATTTGAGACTTTGTCGCCATATGATTCTCACTTACAAGATAAAAAACTTGGGAGATGCTTTTAAAGGCAAAAAAAGGCCTCAAAAGACACCACCTTCATGTGCTCGAAGACTAGAGTTGCATTTGCCTGTTTGAATCTCACCAGAGCCCGGGAAACATTCCAGTTTTGTGCGCGAACCCAACTTGAGCCCGATGTAATCAACGCAACCTGTGCTCTGCTAGAGTTACCCTGCCTTAAAGGCAGCTGTTACCATGGTTACTGTTTTTTTTTCTTTACTCAAAGACGTGCAAAGTAAAGAAAATGACTAGACTTGAATGCTTCAATATGCAATATAAAAACATTTGTCTAACGTTAGCGCAGCCTGAATCCATGAGGTTGTTTTGGCTCCTTAAAAAGCTGAAGCACTTCCCAAATGTTTAAGCCACGAATCTCAATCCTTAATCTTCAATTATATTCTTTCAAGAATATACAGCCCGTTATGTGACAAAGGGAGAAGTGTTTTATATCCATGACTGAGACCCACCTGCAGTACCTCCTAAGTCCACCAGTAGGCCACAGCCCACACTAAACTGTTGGCCTCGAGAATGCATGCTCTGATTTTCTTTCAATTCTTTACCTTTCTTTTATTTTCCCATGTAGTTGGTGTAACTACAGTGTAATTATGTCATCATTTAATAAATGTGTGTGTCTCTCTGAAGCAACTATATTAAAATCAATCCCATTGGTTCTGCTGGAAAGGCTCTCATCAACCTCTTCAGTGAAAGAAAACTCTCACACACGTAACCATCTTTTATCTCTGATTACAAAAAAGCCAACTGTCTGAGTCTTTTTTATGTGGCAGAAAATTAGAAGAAGATGGAACATATCAGCAGATCTCTTGAAGAGATGAAACTAACAGGCTGGATAAAGTTTGTGTGTTTGTGTGCGTGCAAAAATGAAGGGCATTCCTGTCTTGAATGTAACTCCTCTGTGGTTGTGTTTGTAGCTGCAGGCACTCCGGACAGATCCAGGTCAGGACATCCCAAGGAGAGGGCACTGAGCACTGAGGACCAGGAGCTTGAGTCGGTGTCGGTGAAAGAACGGCTGGCGATGTATCAGGCTGCCGTGTCCAAGAAAGAAACGAGCACCTCTGCTGCGGTAAGACGATAACTCCAATTTGATGTAAGCAGAGATGGAAGGGAAACAAGGTGGCCATATAACAGATCATAATCATACTTATAATCTTTCATAAGTCTGCACCTAATTGTGTGAATTATTGTGTTTCTTTACCCCAGAATGAGCCTTTTATATTTATTCAACTCTTTGGATGCTGCCATTTTGGACCATCATCTTTTTACAACAGCCCATACAGACTTCGTACATCATCCATGTAATCACAGTCCTGTGCCGTTTTCACAAAAGGGACACTTGAAAACAAAACTGAACCCGCTTTATAGCACTTACAGCACTTTATAGCCTTGAACAAACTAACAAACAGATCTTTGACTTATTTCATCAAACAGTGTAAACAGTTTTTACATTCTGTCACCAACACATTTGGTTTCCACTGGTAAACAGATTCTCTGATGAGAATCAACTCACTGTTGCAGAGCAATGGCCATATCTAAAACACAACATCTGTCTTTTTTTTTAGAAAAATCCTTATTTTAATCAGAAACAGGTAAAATGAGTCCACACCTGATGACATGACAGATTGTTCATATTTATTGTCCCATTAATCAGCTCCCAACACCTCACATTTATCTTTAATTCCCTTGATGGTCTACTACTGAACCATCCACACACTTCATCATTAGTATCATTAGTAACAATCTAATAATGTCATTTCTAATTAGGTATCACAGGGGTCATTTTAAAGTCGTTTTGAAGTTATAATTAAGTATGCTGTTTACATTGTTATATTGGTAGTCAGAAATCCATGTATTTACTACAGCACTGGTGTGAAAGTAATCAATACAAACAAAATGTAGCACATACGATAAATATTAATTGATATTTAATTCAAGTAAGCCATGTGACTTGAATGCAAAGTGTAAAATGAATCTATACATTCATTCACATTATATTGTAAACAAATTTGTTTTCCCCAAGTCAGGGTAGAGAAACGGTGCCTTACAGAGAGGTAGTCCAGAGGTAATGCACAAAACCATCAATCACTTTGTCAGTTATGTGTAAAGTAATGTCTCTTGAAACTGTGTATTTCACATTAGATTCAGATGAACCCACACAGGCAGCGCAGAAGCAGGCGCCCGTGTCTAAAATATCCCAGAATCATTAGTCATTACCAACAACAAAACAGCCGCTGCAGCTGTGAAGAGCCTGCACGCACTTTATGAACCAAACACAATTCAGATGTATGACCTGTTATTCAGCCAAGGCCAAAATGTCTGCTGTCTCCTTGTAAACTAGGACTGTCACTTTTTCTAAAAATCAAGTTCGGAGGAATATTATGTGACATATTATTCTATCGCGTTAATCGACACGCGTGAGCAGTCAGCTGCTGTGTACCTGCTGACCCCAAAAAACAAAGCCTCTCATTTTGTTGGAAAACCTTTATTGTGAATTTCTTATTATTATTGTTGTTATTATTTAAATAATCCATGTGGAGCATGTTGTTGATGAGGTCACACTGTGGCTTGTTTACAGGTGATGACCTGCCACCTTCTGGTGCCTTTTTACACAGCATGGCATAATGTATTGAGACAACAAAGGCTGTGCTTCAAAGTTACTAAGAGAATAACAGTGTACAGTGGGATAACAGCGTCATTACATAATGTTAAACTGAAATTAAAATGCATTTCTAATGAGTAAAAAGTGAATTTCGTGCTCCACAATGCAGCATAACATAGCTGTTAGTTGATCCCAGGTCTGCATGGCAACAAGCCCCTTGAGTCGGAGCTTTACAGCCATTTCAGAACACACGAGAGCCGTCGTTAACATAACACTGAACACTCTCCTCACTGCGCTAACATCACAATCAAGCGCTGCCTCGAGCGGCTTGTTGCTCTGCATGTAATTATCAGGAAAAAAACTAGCGCTGGACAAATTCAGTGGAACCCCAGTCATCTATCTATCTGTCCATCCGTCCAACTGTCCATCCGTCCATCCATCCATCCATCTATCCATCTATCCATCTATCCATCTATCCATCTATCCATCCATCCATCCAGGGCTGACGCTGTTTGCTCATCTGCATGGGAGTCTTGTGTTTTTTCCCTCATTACATCTTGCAGCTGTCGTCTGCCCATCCACACGAGTGCCATATTGTCACTCTGTCTGTCCAGTCCGTCACGCAGCTTTCCTCACTTCTTACAAATGACCGTGCCTGTCACTTATCATATGACAGGCACGGTCATATGATATATGGTATATGATATATAGATATATATATATATATATATATATATATATATGTGTGTATATGTATATATATATGTATATGCTACCAATTTGCAACAAGAAGTAGGGATTAAATGATGCTGCCCAGAATCGTCACGTGTTTTCGCCAGTGAATCCATTCCTGCAATTTCTCGTTGTTTGTTTGCCTCAGCTTAAGTTGTGTTGACAAGATGGGGAATTTTTATTTTATTGCCATTTAATCACAAAGCCAATTCTTCCCCTCACTTAAATGTTAATATAGATAACTGCATTCTTCTCGAGAGGATGCTGATATAAACAAACAAACAAAAAAGTCTCACTATCTATGTATGGAGTATGGAGCCACTTGGCTAAGATAAGATAAGCCATTTACAGAAAAATGTTTTCAGAGATTTCTGTTCACATATGATGAAGCAGCAGGAGATGTATCTGAGTCAGACAACTGCAAAACAGCAGGAGAATGTGTGAAACATCCAGGAGAGAGGTCAAGCAGGGAGCAGGACACTCGTCTACTCACTCACTGTTAATCATCCTGAACATTTCCTTTTCACATTGGCTCACTCTGACATTATCTTTGACCATGGCGCTGATGGTATGGCCAACAAATATCATCACAATTCCTTTCCAAACCAGTCAAATCTGTGTCATGATAGTTGAACATAAAATATAAAACACTTGCCAAAACATCTCCATCGTCTCGTGTAAAACCTTTAACGTGTAATATATCAAAGTTTGTTTGTTTGTCCAACATTACAGCAGTTGAAGAAAGTTATATTTCATGAAGATATATATATATATATTATTGACAGACATATGGGAGCTGCCAGGAGAAGTTCTATCAAATGAGGCTTTTGTGGACATGAAGCACAGGGTAGAGAAGTTCTGCAAAATGTCTGAAAAGAAAGCAGCGTTTGACAGTCAGGTCAGCATGAAGACAAGCAGTCGGCCCAGCTCTGTCCAGTAAAACAAACTCTGCTGACCCGCACAATCAGCAGGTAAGCACAGTTTCTTTAAATGCAGAGGAACCTATGTTTGACTCCGTTCCTACTGCCAGCAAAAGGAATTTTGTTATTTTTCTCTGCACGATGTCATGAATCGTGTCATGACCACATCTTTTCTCTCTGCAGACAAAAGCCAGATGTTAGTGGGTGCTAGTGGCTTTTAAACAGTGGAAAAAAATGCTTAATTAAACAAACCACTACGCCTCATTTTATCTGTGTGGTTTTATGGAGGTTATGCACATGAATGGTCCTCATCAGGAGCTGATGTCCACGAGAACTTCATATATGTATATGTATATATATATATATATATGTATATATATATATATATACATATATGTATACATATATATGTATATATATATGTATATATATATATATATATATATATATATATATATATATATATATATATATATATATATACATATTAGAGCTGCAACTAACGATTATTTTCATAATCGATTAATCTGTCGATTATTTTCTCGATTAATCGTTTAGTCCATAAAATATCAGAAGACCTTAAACAATGTTGATTGGTGTTGGAAATGATGATTTTCTCAAATGTCTTGTTTTGTCCACAAACCAAAATGATTGACTTTTAATGATTTCTTTGATTGACTCTTTGTTATCCTGAGCAAAGAAATTAAGTAAAGTAATATATATAATATATTATAATATAATAAAATATTCTCATTTAAGAAGCTTAAACAATCGGAAATCTTGTTTCAGTATGAAAAAAGCTCTAATATATGTGTATATATATATATATACATATATAACTGATTTTGTAGAAGCTGTTTGACCATATACATTAAAAAACAACAAAACAGCAAACTTGTAAAGCTGTAAAGTAAATCAAATATGATTAAAGTGAAGGTAACACTTTAAAAAGTCACAACTTGACTGTAGCCTCAAAATCATCATGAAGGAATTCACTTTTTATAATTTAGTGTGTGTCAAGAAAGCAAATAAGCAGCTTTCCCCCCCCCCACCATAAAATGTAAAAACTATTCAACCAAAGTGCTTCTGCCACTAATGCAGGACTCGGGATGCAAACCTCGTTCTTCATTATTGTCTGGCACTCCTTACGGTTCATCTCTTAATGTTAGCGACAAATCCAAATTAGCAGTGTGGGATTGAATTCATTGCTTGTGTCTAATGGGATTGTAATTATTCACATAATTCAAAAACAATCAGCTGGAAAAGGCCATGAGACTGTGTACTGACATGTGTATGAATGAATCTACGAATTCACTGTGTGTGTGTGTGTGGGCTCAAGTGGACATTATATGTGGCCGTTATTTTAAATGTTAGATTTCATGTCATATCCATGTAGCTGTTGTATGTTGATTAGAATATTAATAACATTCCTTCAAAATGCCACTGCCCTGGTCTGCTCTGCAGCAGTGACTTGCATTGTTCCTCCTCATTTGCATAAAAAACATGTGCGCGTGCATGTGTTCCAGGAGTAGCAAGCTTTGAAATTCCGATATATGCATATAGAGCTGTTTTCCAGCAAGTATACTGTATGCAGAAGCCCACTTATACTGTACATGTTTAAGTTGAAAAGTAATAGACAATACAAGAAGGAGATAACTGCGTGAAGGAGTCAATGTAGGTTTTTCAGCTGAGGACTGAGATTTAGACTCTTTCCATCTTTGCAAAGAAACCAGGCTTTTATGTTTTCCAGTTAAATAGAATAGTTCCTTCCAGAGCTTGATATATGGTATAAAAGGTGAATTATCTGAAAGTCATTTCTTCTCCTGTGAAAACCAGTGCAGGGGAAATAAGGGAAAAGTAAATGAATTAAAACTGTGCCAATGTGCCAATGGAATTTCAGCCTGGAATAAACAAATAATTTTCCATCTATTTCACCATTCAAGAGCTCCGTTTGGACAGTGTAGTCTCAGAGCCTAAATGAATAAATGTGATTTGATTGTCTGGTATTTGTGCTTGAATATTTGCATTATGGGATTTGATTGGCTGATGCCCTCAGAGCAAATGTGCAGCTTGTCATTCGAAGTGTGTGTGTGGGAGTGTGGAGTTAAATCACTTTTACACAAGAAACCGGTCTATAAGGGCAGCATAACAATGTTACACTGACAAATGTGATCGAGACAAACCAGGACATTCACAAGCCTGCTAAACACAGTCTCCCGTCAGAGAACAATCATTGACAGCAGAGATTGCTTTACAAGGTCAAATCAAATCCTCTAAATGAAGTCCCATGTAACGTTTTCCCATATGTGTGATATGTGCTGTAGAGTAATGTGCATTACCTGTTCTCTGCTGATAGATGATGGACGAGTCAGAGGCGTCTTCGATACCTGGCGGCCTGGCCAGTGTGAAGAGACAGTTTGAGACTCAGGAGTTTGCCTCGTCGTCCTCACAGTCCAGTGTCAGCCAATTTCATTTCCAGCAGAAATCTGTCCAGGTGGGAATGTAAACCTACTTTCTTTTTCCCTATACATTTCTTAAATGGCCACTGAATCATGTTTTGCTGAATGTTTCTCTTTTGAGATGACCAACGTTATTTTACGCGACTGTAGCCGGAACGATATTTCTACTGCAATGTGTTTATCTCATAAAAAAGACGAAAGGAAATGGTTCAACATTTTGTCAGTGATGCTCATTTGCAAATTGTGTCTGCAAAGAAAGTGGAAACAGCAAATATTAGTTTGGCTCCAACAATTAATCAGTTACCGATTCAATCCGTAGCTATATTGTAATCGTTTTTTTAATAAAAAAAAACTTTGATTTGCTCCTTTATGCCAGTAAACAGTCAGATTATCTTTTGTTTCAGACACTTCTCAGCATTTTAATTAACAATTAATTGAATCCTTCACAAAAAAATGTCTTTAATCGATGATAAAAGTATTGTTATTTGCAGCCCCAGCATTCATTCAGTTTTAGTTTATTTAAGTAGCTGTTTCCTCTTCTCGTTAAGGTAACTGTATAGGCCAAGTTTTTAATGTAGCATAATTCCTGTAATAGATTATACAATTTAAAAAAAAACAACACATTTTCTTTTTGTGCCCACATATAAAGTGAGTTTCTCAAAGCCTGACATTGAAAAGTTGCTTCTCTAGTGAATGTGACATTTCCGTAGACAATGAATTGTTAAGGAAAGCGAGCGTGACAGATGAAAAGGACATTTTTCTTTCTCCACTGGCTTTTCTCTTCATCGGCTCTGTGAGAAGTGAGAAACACATGAATGTTGCTGCATAATTTACATTCCACTCTTGCTCTTTATCGGGGAAACGTGGCTATGGCTGCAACTCTGAGAATTTCTTGTAGGTCAAATCAAAGAGGGCAACTTAAACTTTGCTCATCTAAGTGCCACCGACATGTGGTGCATGAGGTAAATGCCAGAACACGTCAGTTGTCTGGGATCCAGATCTCACTGAAGTCAGGTCAATGCTGCCCCTCCATGCTCATTCAGACAGGAAGCAGAGCTAATTCATTGAGTGCACAAGAATCTCGCTGAATAATGGATTTAACATGGATTACACTGCAATGGGAAACCACTTTCCGCTCCTCACAGGTGTCATTTCCGTGTTCAGTTTTAAAACCGGGTGTTCATCAGAAAGATATCACACTGACACTGAGTGGTTTCTGAACTATAGACCCATGTAACATTCATGTTAACAGTACAAGATACAAAATCCCCTTATTATATTTCTCTTTTATCAATTTCATATTGTGTGTTTCTCACTGGCGGAAAGGCTTAATGTGGGATTGATGTCGTTTTTGCAATATATTGCTGTTTCCCACCGACCCTGAATCCTCCTGTTGAAGAATTTAAAGTCTGTCCCTCCCCAGGAAGCAGCTCAGTAATGGAAAAGCATTTGTTACCAGCTGCACAGGGATTTTATTAATCTTTTATCACAATGTAAAAATTACTTACTCTCCTGCTGATTTTTCCAGCTCACAAGCACAGGGCCATCACACAGTGTGTGTGTGTGTGTGTGTGTGTGTGTGTGAGATTATGCTGTGTGTATAGTCATGAATACGGATTTCAGAGATTCTACATCCTCATTTATCTGTGTTGGACAGGAAATGTCAAGCTCCTCAGAGGTGACAGTGAGAAGCAGTGCCAGAGAAGTCGTCCCCACCACAACCATACTTCACAGTCAGCAAGAGGTGAGAGGTTGCCACACACACCATTTGTCACTGTCTTTCAACCATCTCCATCTCAACACTGGCATGTTGCTAATGTAGAGAGTAGCTGTGTCTCACTTCAGGTGCCAACTTTTTTATAGGAGGCAATCATTGACTGTGTATGAAAATGTACTTAGTCTTCCACGTTGAAATATGGATGGATAGTTTGCACCTGGTGTTGACAAAAGGAACTCTACTTGAATGGAAGTCTATAGGAAAAAAAGTCTACTTCTCAATTGACTGAACATCACTTCACATTTACTCTCATTGTTAGTTTCAGCTCTTCTTTCATAGAACATTCTATCAGTTTTGTAAATGATGTCACCGTTTAGTGGGTAAATAGAAGATTAAGCACCCCACATATGAGTGGACATCATTGTGATTGACATGCATTATTGTCCAAAACATGAGAGATTACCTCATCATTACCTCATCACCACTTGAGGACGCAGATTAGGAAGTCGGTCAGACAGTTTAAAGATTTGAGGAAGGTCCCAGCTATGCACATTCACTTGTTTTAATATTTTTACTTTCACATTATCAACAACGCTTATTCTCAGTGGTTAGATGTATACCAGTTGGAATTGAAAAAAATATAACTCTGCAATATCACTGTCTTAAAACTGACTGGATACAGGTTTTAGAAATATTATTATCATGGGAATAAATTGCATAATAGCATCCAGATTGAAACTTTTAATTATAAGCAGAGGCTGTTGTGTTGACAGAGTACTAATCATGTGCTACTATCTCTTGCAGGTGATCCATGATCAAAGATTCCAACAAAACAGCATGGCTGGCAGTTATGGGGATCATTACAATGAAACAGGTTGTTCTGCCTATGCTTTTTTTTTTTTTGTAATTTGCACATTTTCTTTTATCAGAGCACTGCGTTGGTCCTGTAAATTAATGATCATTCCCTCTATTGGTGAATAAGGGATGAGCTATGAAAATGAGTTGAAGCGCAGATGATTTTCCATTCATTGCATATAGTAGCAAATCTAATCAGGACAGAGTCAGAAAGGTAAAACATTGGAAAGTGGAAATTGGGCAATCACCGCTGCATGGTTTCAGAAAATGAAAACTACTCAGGATTTTAATGAAATGATTTATTTCTTTTCCTAATCCCCCTGAGCTTCCTCACTGTGAATGACTTAATGAGGCAGCCTTCTTCTTGTGTCTAATTCAGTTATGCTTGTTGGAGGAGAGGACCTACCAAAGGTTTCCACTCAGGCTTTGAAGCAACAGTATGAAAAAACTATTGAGGAAGCGGCACCAGCCAAGGAAATCAAGGTAATGATGCTGTCTGTTTGTCTAAATAGAGGGTAGTTTTGGTTTTTGATGGTGTATCAGGATGATGATGGGGGTCCCATCATGAAATCATCAAAAAGAAATTGTGCACACTATGAGTTGATGGGAAATAAATTGGAAAGGATAAAAGACTGCATGTCATTACACAGCCAAATTCTGCAGTTTTTTTCATAGCGTCAAGGGGAAAATGTAGTCTAAATCATGGTCACACATTAATATCTGCAGTTAAAGTGATCTTGTGATGCAGATTACTGCCTAACCAAAACGTCTACGTCAGACTCAAGATCTGATGAGCTTAAAGATTAGTTTCCTTTACAGCTTTATTCTGAACTTGACTCAATTATAATAATTATTTCACATTAAAAATGTAAGATAAGATAAGGTAAGATGGACATTAGGTAAGGCTTCCGTTTCTGATCATTTTATGACCCACACCTGAAAAATGACATTCATTTTTAACTTCAACACAATGTCCTTCTTTCCTCAACAAAAAAACACACCAAAGGTTGATGTCGACTTCAACCAGTTTCAGTGGGGGCCAATACACCAGTCCTCTAAAGCTTCAGCAGTGACAAGCTCTGAATCTTCCTCCGCTGTAAAGACTGCCACTGCATCATCGGTTGCATCTACTACATCAGTGGCTCATGAGGTGACAGACCATTTTCCTCCCCCACCCTCAAACCTGCTGCAGGAATCACAGAGAGTTTCAGAGTATGCTATGTCTTCCCAACCTCATGAACAAGTCTACCAACAGAAGTGCACTGGTAAAGAACAGCACTTCAAACACAAGAGCATGGCCGAAGTGAAGCGCCTCTATAAACATATTCATCCAGAGGTCCGCAAGAACCTCGAAGCGGACTACTTGAGTCAGCTGACTGAAGCCGAACAGAAGGATTTGCAAAGTGAAGAGATGGTGGGTGACGTCCAGCAGGCGTGCTACATTTTTGAAAACGACGGGAACAGTTCAAGTAGATGCTCGAGTCCTGACAGGGAGTCAGTGGAGTGGGAAGAGATCCTCAAAGGAGAAGTGCAGTCCATGCGCTGGATGTTTGAAAACAAGCCACTAGATACCATCAAAGATGAAACCCCAGATGAGGATGAGGTGAGGAATATTGCTCAGCAGGAAATTATTGCTGGCAAAGATGTCAGACACACAGCATGGATGTTTGAAACCAAGCACATGGATGCTCTAGGGACAGAGACAACTGACTCGACTGAGCAGTCAGGAAAATTGACTGATCTTGCGAGAGGAGATGTTCGCACTGCTACATGGCTTTTTGAGACTCAGCCACTCGATTACCTGAATAAGATCTACCAAGAAGATGAGCAGGAGGCAGATGCTGTTGTCACCAAAGACATCACAGGAGGGGATGTCAAAACTGCCAGGTATCTCTTTGAGACCCAGCATCTAGATTCCCTTGGCAAAACAGAAACCATTGAGGAAAGCCACTTTCTGAACCTCAAGTCTGAGCTAGAGGAGATTAAGGGGGATGTGAAAACAACCACTCGCAGGTTTGAGACACAGCCCATGTGTGTCATCAGGGGGGATTCTGGAGAGATGCTGGAGATCACCACAATTCGCAAGGAGGAGACTGAGAAGGGTGATGTGAAGACATCACGGTGGATGTTTGAAACCCAGCCTCTGGATATGATCAGCAAAGACCCTGCAAATGTAAAGCTGATATGTGGTATTTCTATGGAGGACATTCAAGGAAGTGTGAATAAAGGTAGATGGCTTTTTGAGACTAGGACTCTCGACACCATTAAGGATGAGGAATGGGAGACTTCCCGAAATCAAAGAGAAGAAATAATTGGAGCTGATGTAAGAAAACACTGCCAGGTTTTTGAAACCCAGCCCATGGATACTCTAAAGGACAACGCTAATGATCAACCTATACCCTCTGAGGACATTATAGGAGGTGATGTTCAATCAGCAAAACATCTGTTTGAAACAGTCCCCATGGAAAACTTGAAAGAACTCCTGGAAGTGGGAAAACTTAAGAAAATGGTTGCATCTGAAGAAGAAAAGGGTGATGTAAGGCATCAGAAGTGGGTCTTTGAAAGCCAGCCATTGGAGAATATAAGAGAGGAGAAAAAAGAAGTTACAAGGACTGTGAACATTGAAGAGCTTGATAAAGGAGACGTGATAAACTATAAAGAAAGATTTGAAAGTATGGATTTAAGCAAATGTGAAGGAACACAGAAAATTCAAATTGAAGGTGTCACAAGCGGTTCTGTCAAATCCAACAAAGTTCTTTTTGAATCTACTCCTATGTATGCAATGCAAGACAGCTCTGGCCATTACCATGAGGTGAGGACTGTGAGGCGTGAAGAGATTGTGAAGGGTGATGTACACAGCTGTAGATGGATGTTTGAAACACATCCTATTGATCAATTTGATGACAGCATCAATAAATTTCAGATCATTAAAGGTATATCCAAGCAGGAGATTGAGTCAGGAGACGTTAAAACAGCTCAGTGGTTGTTTGAAACTCAACCACTTGATTCCATAAAATCTTTCGGTAATTTTGAGGATGAAGAGCACAAAACTAAAGAGGAAATTGAGATAGAAAAGGGAGACGTGAAGACTTGTAGGTGGCTCTTTGAGACTCAGCCCATGGATGTCCTGTATGAAAAAGTGGAACACAATGAGTCAGATGTAAAGGAAGTGCAGAGAGGTGACGTCAAAACGTGCACTTGGCTCTTTGAGACCCAGACACTTGACAACATACGTGATCACTCTGAGTCCGAGACCGTTCTGAAAACATGCACCGTAAAACAAGACGACATCCAAGGAAAAGATGTGCGACTTGCTCGCTTCCTCTTTGAAACAGAGAATCTTGACAACATCACAGGCGAGGACAGCAGTTCTTTCAGGAGGGTCACAGAAATTGACGTCCATTCAGGCGATGTCTCGAGGATGAAATACATCTTTGAGAATCGCTCCTCAGACATCATGAGCTCCACCTCCAAGGAGACAATGCAGAGGCTGAAGACGCAGCAGGCCGAGGACATCCAGAGGGGAAATGTGGTCAGTAACACCTGGATGTTTGAGAACCAGCCAATGGATGCCATCCACGATGATGTCACAGAGGCTAGGGAGATTCGTACTGTTACCGATGTTCAGGGAGGTGATGTTGACAAAGGCCGCTTTATTTTTGAGACATACACTCTGGATCAAATTAAAGAGAAATCCAGCGAGACTGACATCTCAAAACACAGTAATATCACAAGTATCTTCAGAGATGAAATAGAAAAGGGAGACGTAAAAAATTACACTATGATGTTTGAATCTCAGCCGCTGTATGCCATCCGTGACAAGGAAGGCCATTATCATGAAGTAACTACAGTTACCAAGGAGGAAATCATGAGAGGGGATGTAGTGGGTGCCCGGTGGCTGTTTGAAACAAAGCCACTGGATTCAATTAGAGATTCCGAGGAGGTCTATGTGATTAAAGCTGTGACAGAGGAAGGTATCAACACAGGAAACGTTAACTCTGCCAGATGGAGATTTGAAACACAGCCTCTGGATGAAATTACAGAGGAAATAAAAGTCAGGTCAAAAACAGTTGCTGATATTCAAGGTGGTGATGTGAAGACAAACAAAGAGCGTTTTGAGACTGATGAAATGTCACAAAAGTACATCAGAACTGTTAGTGTGAGTGAAATCCAAAAAGGCGATGTGAGATCTGCCACATGGATGTTTGAAACACGCACAATGGATGAGATCCATGGTGAAGGAGTTGAATATGATGATTTGGAGAGAGTGACAAAGGAAGAAGTAATGAAAGGGGATGTCAAACAGTCTGTTTGGCTCTTTGAAAAGCAGCCGCTTGATAGTATCAAAGAGAGTGATGGCACAGAGCTGACAGTGACAAAGGAGGAAATCCCACAGGCCGACGTGAAGACAACAACATGGCTATTTGAGACTACTCCATTCCATGAATTCAATGAGAGCAGTGTTGAAAAAACAGAAATAATAGGTAAGAGTATCAAAGAGACACTCCATGAGCTATACTGTCAGAAAATGGTGGACTCCCAAGGCATCCTTATTGAGACAGATGAGATTGGTGATGTCCGCATGGCAAAGTATAAACTCATGAATCAGGATTGTCCACAAATCCAAAAAGAAGAGATTATCAGAGGGGATCTAAGCAATATAATGATGAACCTCCTGAACTGTAGGGAGACCACTGAAAGGGGGATAACAATTGATGAGGAGGAGCGGGGGCACATCAACACCACAGTGAAACAGCTGTTCAACCAGGAAAGGGGAATCAATGTCGAAAAAGAGGAAATTATCCATGGTGACATTCAAGAGGCCATAAACAATCTGCTCAAGAATGAAGGCTCCTCCAAGCGTGGTATTCTGATTCAAGAGGATGAGAAAGGAGATGTGAGGATGACTATCTATTCCCTGTTAAATAAAGGTGAGAGGGCTAGTATGGAGAAAGAGGATATTATTCAAGGAAATGTCAGCAGAACTCTTCACCGTCTGCTCTCCAATTCAGGCGGAGAAGACTCTAAAAGGATAAAGGTGGGGGACACAGAAAGGGGTAATGTCAGTTTTTACACCACATGCATTGAGTCGGGAGCTATGGATTACCTGACACAGCTTCAGAGTGAGTATAATGAATCCCAGGAACAAGTGGAAAAGGAGCATATCATAGGAGGTGACATTGAAGAGACTAAAATCCTGCTGCGGAAGAATCAGCAGCAGGTTGGTCGCACTGTAGCTAAGGATGACATAGTTCCTGGAGACGTAAACAGCACTGTTAAAGTCTTCATGACAGAGCCTACTGTCACCTACAAAAACCTGGAGGAAAAAGATATCGTTAAAGGTGACCTCAGTGCAGCCTTAGATTCCCTGACCCAAGCTATCAATCAGAAGGTGGTTATAGAGAAAGAGGAGGTGGTGAAGGGAGACATACCGACAACTCTAAGGTCTCTGGAGGAGGCCCAGCATCAAGCCAAAGAAATGGAAAAGCCGGAAATCGTCAGGGGAGACATCAGGAGTGCTCTCGAGTCGCTTGAGAAATCTTCAACTACTAAAACAGTTACAGTTGAAGATTTGGTGCCAGGTGACATCAAAGGGACCCTGAGATCCCTGGAGGAAGCGCAGCAAGCTGTAAAAGAACTGGAGAAAGAGGAGATTGTGAAAGGAGACATCTACACTGCCATGCAAAATTTACATGAAGCCTCAAATGATAAAAAGATTTACCAGCATCAAGTAAGCGAACAAGGTGATGTCAAAGGCACGATCCAGCTTTTGCTTGAGCCGACAATGTCTTCGAAAAGGCAGCGCAGGGGAAGCACAGAGGGAGATGTAAAAACATCTATAAAGTCTCTTTATGAAGGACAGGAGACAATGCAGGTAGAAAAAGAGGAGGTAGTAAAAGGAGATGTGCAAGGGGCAATAAAGTGTTTGATGCAACGAAAACAATATTCAAATCCAAAACGTATGTATTCCCACAAGAAAACAAAAGTGCCCATGAAAAATCCATTAACTACAAAGCAAGGGGAGCATGAATGTGTGCATGAAGCAATGTATGATAGTGCAGGAGTCAATCCAGCCCCCGCTGTGAAAAACCTCTCTCAGAGCAGTGAGTCACAGAGGCACGCGCAGAGGCACAACGAAAGCAAATCAGTAAAAACACAGGTAATAACCCAAGAGAGCCACTCAGTTACTGTAGCCAAAACAGATAATACCACAGGGGCCTCTCAGCAGAAGAACATAAAAGAACAGAAACAAAAAGCTTTGCCCCCTCAGAAAATACAAGCTCCTAAGCCTGTTATGATAAAGACTAAACAAATGACTGATAATGATCAAACAGAGACACAAGCAGCTGATGTGAAAATGATAAAGGAGACGAAAATTTCAAAGAAGATGTGCGAAACAAAGACAATCAAGCAGGTGCAGACGTCAGTGACGGAGAAAAGCGTTACCCATAGGCAAAATGTAAAGGTATCAGAACACGTCTCAACATCTCAAAAGCAGACAGAGAATAAGGCTCTCACTGAAAAAACAAACATTAAAAAGAAGAAGGATGATCAGTCTGACCTTGAAGTGAGAGGGAAGGGGATGATCAAAAAAGGAAGACCAGAAATTCATTTCCCACCTCCTCCTTCTTCCCCACCTCCACGGTCAGAGTCAGAGTTTTCCCTCCCTCCACCACCGTCGCCAGTGTCGGAGAATCCAACATTACCCTCTTCCCGACCTTTTACCATGCAGGACAGTGATCTCCCACCACCACCACCTCCACCTCCCATGGAGAGCATAAAGTCAGAGTCTGAACTTTTCCTCCCTCCTCCTCCTCCACCTCCACCTCCACCACCCTCAGTAGGTGGACAGGATATTCTCCCTCCGCCCCCCTCGCAGCAAGAGCTTTATGCGATGCCTCAGCCTCCCTCTGTAAAAGTGGGCAAACCCATCAGCAAGCCTTTATTCAAAGTGCCCACACAACCTGAAACGCAGAAGCAACCCATAAAAGTTAGGCCCAAATGGCAGAAAAACCAACCAACGCCACCACCACCACCACCACCAACACCACCAACTCAGTTGCCTCCTGATCAAGAAAAAACAGTGTCAGCCGTCCGTAAAGAAGAAGCAAAATCACAAGAAGTGAAAAAGGAAACAATCCAACGGATTGAAACAAGCAAACAAATTCAGTCTGAATCAACAGCAGTGTCAGCAACAAAAACCACAAACATCCCAGTTGTAAAACCAGTGCAAAAAGAGAAAGTCTTTGTCCCACCCATCAAACTGCCTCCTCCTCCTGAGCCTGCTCCAGCTCCCAAGGCTCGAACATTTGCCCGCAAATTTAAAACCCCTCTCATGCTTGCAGAGGAAAAGTATCGCCTACAGAAGGAGAAAGAGGACCTGGAGAGGAGTATAGTCACAACTCCGACCTCTCCACCACCTAATATGCCCTCCTCTACTGCCAGTGCTGAGCCTATGTCAGCACAGAGTACTGAGAAAACAATGGTTATGCAAGAGACAACAGAAAAGATGGAGGAAGCTAAGACAATTTCAAAAAAAGAAACATTGGCACAACTCACACCTGCAAAGAAAACCCCTTCCCAGATTCCCATGAGCAAGCCCTTGATCTCTGTGGTAAATAAGAAATCAGGCCCTGGATCTTCAAACGTGTCCTTAGAAAAAAAGCAGGTTTCAAAAGAGCATCTCTCAGAAAACATACTTGCCTCAGCTGATTCTGTAAAAAAGAATCAAACGGCATCCAAACATCAGACTGTTTCTCTTTCTCAGTCTCATCGCGTGGTCTCAAAGGCTGAAGTAGAGTCACATTCAAACGTGGTCACTTCTTCAGTACAGGAGCTCAGCACTGCCACAAGTGCTGTCCAGGAAAATCTTCAAAGCCAGGCTTCTGTCACAGTGAAAGCTAAAGATGTAAAGAATATTAATGTACCTGTGACACAGGAGGGAAAAAAGAGCCCCTCTCTACCTACTAAAATTCCAAAAGTAACTCCAGGTTTTAAGGTGAAAACCTTTAAAATACCGACAGATAAGAAAGAAGAGAAAAGTGACACTGTGGTACAAAAGGATGCAATGAAAAGTGACGTGCATTTACAGCAAGAGAAATGTTGCATATCACAGAAAAGTGAGACAAAGGTGACCCAGGAAAGCAAGCATCACACGTCAGCTAGAGTTGAGATGGAAACAGAAATGAAAGTGAAGGAAAAGAAGAGTCAGGTGACTTCGCCCGTGAAGGAAGCCGGAGTGGAGGTTCATGCGAAAAAGGCAAAGCAGGTGCACAAAAATGAGACTGAAGTGACGCTGTCACCATCTGTTACTGTGTTAATGCCTAAGGTGACAAAGATAACGTCTGCAGCAACTCATCAAGGACAAGGCCAATTATCTGTCTCCCACAGTCAGCAGAGCATGAAGGCAGAGCACGTTCAAAGGCACGAGGAGGTGGTCGTGATGGAAAACAGGGCACAGCAGAACCTGCAGAAGCAAGAGGCTGTTCAGATGCACACACGGCAGATGAAGCAACAAGCAGCAGAGACGAATAAAATCCAGATAAAGGTTGGAAATTCAAAAGGCGAGCCTAAATTTGTGTCAGTGAAAGGCGTAGGGAAAATGGCCCATACAGAAGAAGCGTGTGCTAAAGAAATCACAGATTCAGAGAAATGTAATGCTATGCAGAAGCTGCTCATTCAAATAGAGGAGCTCCAGGGTGCACCAAGCAAAATAGACACCAAAACTGTCACGACGATTATAAGCGAACTCGCCGAATGGGTGATAGGCTTGGATGAGAAAAATAATCTAAGGGAAATTGCCAAACAGCAAAGTAAGAAAAAGTTGAAGGAGATGTTGGTGTATGTGAAGAATATTGTTCAAACCAAGTTCAGATTTTTGGAGGACAACTTGAAATCTGTTGAAAAGCAGGAAGAGGAGCAACCCTCAGCAACACCGCCTGTGCTTCCAAAACCAGACAAGAGTGTATTCACCGCAAAGTTGTCAAAGACTGGTGCTAGTGTGTCTAAAACTGAGCAGAAAGTGGTCGGAGAGAAAATGTCACTTCGTGGGAGCAGAGTACATCAGGACCTGAGTGAGAAGTCTGATCACAGAGTGGCCTCTCCTTTAGCAAGCATCCGCACGCCATCACCCACTTTCATTAGTATAGAATCCAGGAGGGTGGACTCACCACTCAGAGTGACACCTTCCCCTCCGCCATACAAATCTGTCGGGACGCCTCCGCCTCCTCCTCGCAAGTCATACACGCCCACCTCTGCCTTCAACAGGGCGACACCCTCTCCAACCCTGAGCCGCTCAGAAAAGCTGATAAAACTCCGGGACACGACCTCAAAGCTCTCTCACGGCGTCACCCCACCACCTCCTGCAGCACTACCAGAGTATTTTGCTGCAGAAAGAGAGCAATCATCCCCATTTAGTGACTGGGGAACACCCATAGATGAGGAGTTGGTAGATGTAGCAGAGATGGTGGACTCCATGAAAACAGTCAGGGACAAGAAGTCTTTCTTTGAAGATGCTCAAAAAGCTGAGGTGATCAAGAGTTACATTCGGAAGGATCCCATAGATATTCCCGAACGTCTGGGACCTGATGCTGAGGAGGGCGCCGAAGCTGTGATTATAGATCTCATGAAGGAGGATCTTCCAAAAATTGACCTAACTAAACTGGTGAACAGATTTGAGTCTCCAAAACCAAAATTGTTTTCCAGGAAGGAACCCATTGTCATTTCAGAAAGGCTTGGGAGCGATACAGAGGACGCAGAGGCGGAACCACATACTCCAAAAACTGAAGAAATCCCTACGTTTAACGTCAAAGCGATAAAGGATGTGTTTGAGACAGGAGAGCACAGCTCACAGGCGGCACGAGAGCTGAGGGAACAAATAGAAAGAAGAGAACCAGAGTCGGTTTATTGCAGGCCAGCGGATCAGTCTGAAACCACATCAGTCACCGAGCAATTCTGCAGCATTGACGACACCGGAAATATAATGAGGGAGGTAAGGAGTGAGATGCATTCTGGGAGCTCTGTGACCCGTGGCAACCCTCCGTCCTATGCTGACGTGGTGAGAGGCAAGGTTCCAACAGTGGACATGCTCCCCGAGGCCTCCAGCGAGGAACTGCTCAGAAGCTTCCAGGAGTCATGGGCTGAGGGCCAAGGAGTTTTCCAGAACCTGGGATTCAGTGTCACGGAGCAAAGGACCTCGCAGATCATGACCCACCACCAGGAGACTGTCATGTCGGGTAAACTGAGCTGTGCAGCATGAGGGATGCTAAACAAGTGTGGCGGTGTGTTTAACATGCTCGGTTTGAAAAAAGCATTTTGTGGAAAGAAAAGAAGCATTAACACTGTTGCTCTGACACTGTTATTTATGTCTTGTGATTCCCTTTGATGTGTTTTGTTTGCAACGTCTCGCCCTTAATGCTCGGAGCAGCTCACAGTTAAGGCGGCAGCAGTTTGACACCTTTTAATATTCACAGGTTACACTGTTTGTCCTGTTCACTCCTGCCTCTGATGTGTGAGGCTGGCAGCGATGCAAACATATTGAATTAATATTCCTCTTGCTGTGTGATGGATGCTGTTTTGACTGTGACACAGCACAGAGCTGCTTGCAGGGAGAAGAAAACAGGAGTTTTGATGTATTTCGTTGACATGAAGTTCATTCAGATAAATAACTTTTTTTAGACATAGTCAGTGTTAAATTTGCACAGTTGTAGTTGCCAGTCTGACAAATGTGTTGTAAAGACAAGTCAATTTCTAATTCTGACAGTAATCACTATATGCAACATGTTATTTGGTTTATTTCAGTTTTTTTATTGCTGTACTATCCTTTAATACTGATTATTATTATAAGTAGTTGTAGTAATAATAGTAGTAATAGTAGTGTTATTTGTATTATCATAGCTATTTACTATAAAGATCCTCTACTGCTATAATAGCAGTTACAGGGAAAGTAGGAAATGTACATTTCAACTCAAGTTTATTAGAATTCATTATAAACTTTGCTAACTTTATCAACCTACTGCATGTGGAACTGTAATCAACATTTGCACTAATCTACATTAATTTGCATGTGGCCAAAAAATACACATTTTATTTTGCAGTGACAAAAAAAAGGATTTTTAGTTGAAAAAGCATAGCTCTAAAACACTCAGTGATGATTTTGCTGCCACAGCTAATTAGTCACCCGACTTCCATATGGCTATGTTTGTTATTAATTTACTTTAGTTATTTTCTGGTTTTGATTCAAACTCAAAAGAATATTTTCATGGAAAAAAAATATGCAAATGAAAAGTCCTTATGTCCACATTTATAATGGCAAATAACAAGACAGTGTTTGTTTTTAAAAGGACACAAATTAAAACAGCACGGATACCCACTGCTCTGATTTACATTAGCAATTAACTGAAACTAATGCAGTGTAAAACAGACCAATTCCTCATCTCTCTTATCTGTTTTATGCACTAATTTACACCAAAATTGCCTGGTTGCTTTGGGGCGAAAGTCCCTTTGAAAACAGAAAATTGTTGTTAAATAAACTGTTGCCTCCTCTTTCTTGTGCAGAAAACTCGAATTCCAGAGTCCGAACTGTGCAGGGTGTGTCGGAAGAGGGTCTACCCCATGGAGTCACTGATCGCAGACAAACAAACCTTCCATAGAAGCTGCTTTCGTTGTGAACACTGCAGAGGCAAACTGAGGTGAGGCCATCTCACAGAGCCCACAGCGTTGTTGTTTCATTTGACACTATTATTTTAACTGTCTTGTTTCTTTCCTAATAGCCTTGGCAACTATGCCTCTCTCCATGGACGGATGTACTGCAAACCACATTACAAACAACTGTTCAAGTCCAAAGGAAATTATGACGAAGGATTTGGACAGAAACCACACAAAGAACTCTGGAGTGATAAGAACCAGCAGAACTCCAACAAAAAGACAAACGTCAAATCGCCATCACCTGAAAAGAAAGTCATGGATTCCAGATATTCCGCCGTTCACAGCCCAGTAGTCACTCAGGAGTACGATATAAGCAAAACACTGGAGGAAAACAAAAAGCCCGCATGTAAGATTTCTGTAGTGTGGCCTCCACAAACAGATCAGCCAAAGAAAGCGTTCACTATAGAGGATGAATTGAAGTTGGTGAAGCCGTTGTGGCCCCCTAAGGAGGGCTCGGTTGAGGAATATGATCCCGCAAAGCCTTCGTTGAAAGAGGCTGATATTCCTGGAGCTAAAGTACAAAATGGACCCCAGGAAAATGACAAGGTGCAGGAGAGTGTCTATTTAACAGAGAATGGGGGAAAGTCTGAAGAGATTCCTGTCTCCCTTGTGGCAGTCACTGAGGACCCAGTGAGTGTTGCTCACACTCAAGAAACTAAAGAATCAAACAGCGGCCCTGAGGCCACAGCACAAGTGGCTTCCGAAATGGACTCTGAAGTGCGGCCTGGAGAGGCAGAGCGAGAACAAGGTGAAGGCAGCGATGGTGGAGCAGTGCTGGAGGAGAGTATAGGAAAGGTAGAGGAAGTGACAGTAAATGGAAACGCGGCAGGTGAGGGGGAAAAACAGGAGGAGATGGACAGAGGGGTGAACAATGCGGAGGGTTCAAAGGACACGTTAATGGATGAGAAGGTGACGGCAGAACACAACGCAAACTGCAACAACAATAATAATAATAACATTCGTCAGACACAGATTAACGAGGAAGTCCTTTTTCAAGAGCTTAGTGAGACGGAAGACAACAAACAGACGGTTGTTGACTCAGATACAACGAGAGAAACAGATTTCTTCCAGGCTGATGACTGTGAAGAATCAAAATGGATGCCAAGTGAAGTGCTGCAGTTGGCACAGAGAGATGATGCGTTTGTGCCGGCGGGTGCCAAATGTACTGAAGCCACAGACTGCTACGCAGACACTTTTTTCTTCGCAGAGACAGCCGAGGGAGCGTCTGCTCACACGGGCGAAGCCAGCAAGCCGACGACTGGCACATCAAGCTTCCTCGAGGACATCTTCGCCGTCCTAAGTACGAGCAACTCCAGCCTGCTGTCCAGTTTCACACCGAACACCGCGAGTCAATCTGCCGCGGAGACGGCGACATCGGCGTCAGCGCTGGATGACCTTTTGGATTTCGGGATGGGGGCGAGAGAAAGAGCAGATAAAACGGGAGGCGTGAGGGGAAGAGAGGAGATCGGAGGAGGAGCTTCTCTGTGGTCCGATGACGACGAGGATCTGACGGTGGAGGAGCAGATAAAGAGGAATAGATACTACGATGACGACGATGAAGATGTGAATCCAGCCCATTATTAACTTGACAGCGTTGACCACATGTAATTTCACAACAGTGTCCATGGAGAGATGAACTGAACCGCTCTGATTTAATTTAGCGTTTTCTTTTGTTTTGTACTGAGTTTTAAATCCATACTTCTGCTCCTTTATTAATATGTAGCTTTGTTTGATGCTGACTGTTTGCACCTGGTGTGCACAGAAATGGAAAGTGGACACTTTGTCCTTGGATGTCACTTACTATGCATATCACAGTTATTTGCTGACTGATTTAAACAGGCTTTTTATTCTGAAAATGTTCTGAAAGTTTTTCTTTGAACGTATGGCTGTCAGCTTTGGTTTGTGTCTGAATAAAGATGATTTTTCTCCCTTTTCCCCATTTCCCTAGTGTGAAATAAAGTTTCATGAACTCCACAACGTATGACTATTCCATCAGCACAGACACAGAGGAGGAGCTGCTAAAGCTACTTAGCTGTGTCCCCCCGTTTGTATGGCTGGCGAGTTTGATGTATAGCCTACCTAGATAACACAGTCCAGCTGAGACCTCTTTGGCGAAAGTCATATTGATTTCCCACTGATTGAGCAGGCCTGTTGTAAGGGTTACAGATTTTTCCATTAGGCTGCTTTTGTCACCTTTGACATATTTTTTCCCTCCGCTCAGTTACAGCATGAACAGACCGGGTAATTGGCTGCAAAGAGAATATACTGCAATGTTAATAACACCAGCAAAAAACAAAAAAGCTATACTCTGTTGTCAGAAAATTGATGGCTTTACAAATTCAGTGTTGCCTGTGCTAACACTTCCCTTCAGATGGGGAAAAAGGTTGTGCAGTCAATAATTCAGCATCTTTTACAGGAATGCTGTTTGGCATGTTCTTAATTAGGCTTTTCTTTTCCCTCATAATGTTTTTTTTTTGTCTTTGACAGTTGAGAGCAAATATAATTTTGTACATTTTTAATTGTAATCGCTCCTGACAAACCTACCAAACGGATGCAACAGGCAACAAATAATAAAGCATAGTAAGACTTTCATATTCATGTGAGCCACCTAGTGTGGAGGTCCATTGTCTCTAAGTGTCACCAAAGCCTTTTTCCAAGTGTCTTAAATCAATAACCGTACACCCGCATGTACATTAAGCCTCTGCAGATATTCCACATGTTCTTCATAGTGACTCTGAAGGGATTCGTTTCACACATGTAATGGTTTTCACGCAGATACATGAAACCTCAGCAGAAAAGGCAAAGCTCACCTTATGGCCCTTTTCCACTATGGTCCCGCCTTGCCTTGGCACGGCACTGCACGGTTTAGGTTGCATACGTCACGCATAGTACCTGCTCAGCACGCTTGGAACCTCACCAGGAAACTGTACCAGGTTTGCAGCTCCAAAAATATACTTGTAAAAAAGTGAGATGAAGACAACACCTCAAACCATGACATGACGCAGAGCACACACTGTTTTTTTTTGCTGTAATTGTCTTGTCACTCTGAGAGTGGAAGCTTGTGTGATATTTAAAGGATTGAGTTTGTAGGATTTAGTCATCGGAATGTCTCTCATCTCACTATGCACTTACACAAGTGTAGAAGAACCTGCAGTAGCCTTCATATAGCATAAAATTAGGAATCAGACATTTTTGTACACACAACAATTAGTGATGGTGAATTTGTCCTAACACACACAAGCTGGGCACAAGAGCACCGGCCCATCCAAAGATTGAACCAGCAACCTTTTGCTTCTGAGCTCATTTCCTTTCCTCATGGTTATAGGGCTCAGTGTTTCATGACAAGTGAAAATAAACCCACAATCAACTACTCAGGAATTGTTTGATACGATAATTGGATTACAAAGTAATCAATACATAATACGTCCAGTTACAGTACATATGGGCTGCTGTCGAAACATGGCGCAATGTGGCGGATTTTATGGAAGAAGGTTATTTATGTTGTTATGAAGGACTCATCATGATGAGGTAATGATGAGGTGATTGGATAATATTCATTTCCACCTGTGTTAACACGGGTGATTTACGTAATCTATATACCCCATAGTCCATATATAGTTTAGTGAAGTCACAGTGACCTTGAAAGTGACCATCAAATTCTAACCAGTCCATTTATTGGTCTAGTTGAGCGCTTGGAGGTGTTTTTGAGACATCATGTCCACAAAAAAAAATTGGACAGAAGGACAGAGAGACAACCTGCGGCCAAAGTGCTGGGTCAGGGCACTGAGGCGGAAACAAGTCAAAGAGTCAGTGTATTTCATTCTGTATTTTTTTTTTATTATTATTATTATTGTTGCTGTTGTTGTTCTTGAAAAGAATGACATCCTTTGTGATACGTGAAGGCCACCATAGTTCACCGAGTCCTCCCTGTGGTGCAGTGTCACCATTAGATGTCACTATTTCTCACACGCTGGACCTCAGACATCTGCTTCTTCATTTCCTTCAAAGCGCAAAATGATAGGGTTTCATTGTTGACACTTTACTTTTATAAATGATCAACACAATAAATAAATACTAATAATCAGCAACACGGTGTCACACAGCAGCATCAGCCTCCGCCTACACTCTTATTGGTTCCAACTCTCTCTCTCTCTCTCTCCCCCTCTCTCTCTCCCTCCCGCTGATTGGACAGCTCCTCTCTCCTCCGCGCTCCGCCGCCGCCTCCCCTCCATCCACTCGTGTAGGGCGCGCGGCGAGACGCAGAGTGGAGGAGGAAGCCGCGCGGTGTGGAGCCGACGGACGGGGCTTGGCGTCCACGGGGAGCAAGTTGGAGAGCAACACAGGCAAGTGGGCATATGTTGCTGTGCTGCGTGCGCGCGCGCGCGCGCGTATCCTCCCCGCAGACACGAATTGTTTGGCTCAGCGCGCACGCGGTCACCCTCAATTCCGCCGCCGACGCGCGTACGCTGCTTTGGGAAGTGGGCACAGAGTTAACAGCCTCGCCACCACCACCACCACCACCATCATCATCATCATCATGTGCAGCTGTGTGTGTGTGTGTGTGTTACTGCTGCGTTGTTGCCTTCATCTCTGCTGTGTCAGTTGATGTCGGACTTGTGGTGACTGTGGGGGGATTTAAAAACTTGACGCTGACGCTTCACTTTAACACTAAATTGTTCCCCCATTCCTCTGGCGATGCTGATTCCTGTTGTGAGCTCAGTTGGCTTAATCCGCTGTTTTATGTGCATCCCCTGGTTTAAAGAACTGTGTGTGTGTGTGTGTGTGTCTGTGTGGACTTATATTTGTGACCTCTTTTGCACCTTGTCTGGCATAAACACTGACCTTGTGAGGACCAGCCGTCCTCATGGAGGCCCAGAACTTAATGTCTGGTGAAGTTGTGGGGGCGATAAGTTTTGAAGGGTTTGACATTAATGGTAAAGGTTAGGGATGGTGCTTGTTGAGGCTGTCCAAATGAATGGAAGTAAATGCAAACCCTGTGTGTGTGTGTGTGTGTGTGTGTGTAAGTGTGTGCATAGCAGAGAAACCATATAAATCTAGATAAGCAGATGAGAGCATTGTGCACTTTGCAGACTAATATCAAGTCCCCTCATGTATCTGGCTTCTTAATCCATGTCACTTAAAATGAACCGGGGAAATCCATCATCGGCACTATGCCTGCACAAAGGGATGAGCGTGTCCTTCCTCTCTCTGTCACATCCTGTTCCATTATTCCAAGGAATCACTGGGAACAGTGGAAAGTAGAGCCAACCTCCACCTCAATGGGATATTTTTTTTATTTTTTTTTTACCTTGTATAGCCATGCGGTTAAAACAACAATCCCATGTGTGAAGAGTGTGGCCGTGCTCCTGCAAATCCACTTTGACAGCTTCTTTGAAACTGGAGTGCCACTGTTCTTGAATGAATCTTTCCCCTATGGGAAGATCCTCCTTTTTTTTTTCTTTTTTTTTTCTTTTTTTAAATATAAAAATACACCCCCTCGTTGAGGTTACAGCAGTGCTTCCTCACACAAGCCCCATTTCTTTTGTGAGCACCGTGGCTTTCAACCTGACAACAGCGCCCTGGGTTGTCGATACTGGCCAGCCTGCCAAATTCTCTCATTCAAGGCTGAGCGCTGGCGTGTGACCTGACACTGATATTGTACAAGTTTGGGGAGCTGAAGGAGGGAAGGAGGGGGACGTCCTTTAAATTCCAAGACCGTCTCACAGTCCTCGAGAAATGCGGTCAATTCATATGGTTTAATATCAATTAGCCGAAGACAAATCATAGTGGCTGCTTCGCACACACTGATGGCTTCAGTTGTGATGAACATAGCCTCAGAAATGTAGTTGGTCTCCTGGGGGAAAAAAAAAATGTTTTCTACTAGTTCATTTTTGCATGTCAGCGTTCCCTAAGTCTGCTTAAAATAAAACAGTTTGAATGTGAGTGTTTTAATGTTTCTAAAATGATGTAGTTCAATTATTTCAGGCTGAAGGAGGAAACTTGGGAGTGGTGTGAGATTTGGTGGATTTATGAGGGTAAAAATGATTTCAATGACGACATTCCGGTGTGTTTTTCTGAAAAAAACCATGTCTCGATGTGTAATGATGACATTTGGACGTGTTTTTATGGCGATGCTTTGTTGGAATGATGACACTCTGGTGTCAGGACAAGACAAGATGTTGTGATGCTATAAAAAAACAAAAAAAAAAAACAATCTTTTTCTAGCCCTACCCAGATGCCAAAACCAAACTGCAGGTTACCCACATAGTTGTCACACAATAAGGGAACATTTCTCACATACTCGCCTCATAAAAACATTCACATGCAATGATTTGTTGTCTGCAGAAATGTACTGTACACCCGCATTAGTTTGCTGCTGGAAGAACTCGCTCTGTGTCTCGACATGTCTGCACAGCCTCTATTTGATGAACTTGCTCCCAACATGATGTACAGATTTAGGGACATATACAGTGGATCACACGTAATGGGTTCATAATTCCTCATCATGCCATGTTCTGTTAGCATTTCCGGATGGATATAGCAATGGTTGTGGTTCAAGAAGTTACTGCCGCAATACTGTTAGGAGTCCCTTAGCGTTTCCTTTTTCATTGCGCCTGTAATTCCCCCCCCAAATCAATGATTTTCACTCTCCCCTTTTAAATGGCATCTAAGTTGCTGTAAATCCCGATTAAACACCTCTAATTCTTATCTCAGCTTGTATATCTATAAATGGGCTGTTTACATCTGCCGTGTGGTAAACTATTATTGACGTCCTGCGAGACGAAGCGAGCCCCTGCGTGTGCATCTAATAGTCCTGGTTTTAGCTCATTTAGCCCACGTGGGGATTAGATGGGGTTTTACATGTGAAGGCATCCACGCCGTCAGTTCTTGGCCCAATGTGACGAAGCAGATCGATCTTTTGAAATGTCCCACGCTAAATCATTTGGCGCCATTCTCACTTGGAGCGCAGAAAAGGAAGCCTTTTTGTTTTTTCTCGTTAGACTGAGACACCCCCACAGACATGAGCAGATCCTCCTAATTACATCATATTTTTGTTCTGGGGAAGTGATTGAAATTGGATTTACGGAGCTACGCTGCGTCTCTCCCAGATGAGATAAACTGCATGTGGCAGGGATGAATGTCGTCTGCAAAGAGGTCTTCAGAAAGGAGTGTTACTAACCAGCTTATTAACTCGTTCACAATTTCAGTGCACTTGCATGTGCAAGACGCGCATGCAAGTGCACTGAAATTGGCTCGCCTGTCAACCGCTGTTGGGAGAGAGGATCTGTCACTCTGGAGGTTGCTGTGTGTTACATGGCAGATTCCGTGTGTGCAGCTTGTCAAATGTCGCAGCTGTTTGGTCAGACTATTCTTGTTTTTAAGTTGTTTAGCACCACCTTTGTGTTTTTAACCCTGTAACGTCTAATTCTCTATTATAAACAATCCAACCATTGTCAAGTGAGTTTGAGTCCATCAGCTCTACGACTCTCTCTATGTGTCTCTCAAGAAAGCCGTGTTTTGTTAAAATTGCTTACATTATAATCAATTATTTAAAAAATAACAATGGGGACAGTATTGCTTTCTATTTTATTATCAGCTTGTACATTTAAAAAGCTTAATTTTTTATCTTGAGTGTTGAAGAAACTAAATTTAATTTTGGTTTCAAACGTCATTATAGGCAGATTGAGTGATGCATTTCACAAACTAGAGCTAATATTTACTCATGTCTATACTGAATATTGAACATTTGTAATATCCAGGGGTTTCATGATTCCTAATTTAATTACATTTTCCCATTTCAGTTGTCTACGTGGTGTCATGAGTGATACAATGTCCATTTGTTTGCAGTGTATTACACTAAGGCCTTATTGTCAAACTTAAATCATCAGCTTAAGCAAGCTTAAATCCAGGGTTTTGCGTGTCTGATGCTACAGACGCGGCGTTAGCGCTACTTCTACTATCGTTGAAGTTTCGCCACAATACAAAATGTGGACATGTCCCGCGCTATGCTACGCACGCATAACATAGCTTCATGACTAAAGAACATGATATGGTGACAATTATTGTTATTGTAATTATTACCTAAAATGTCAGGTTGTCATGAAACGAACATTCATTATGCCTCGGTTCAATCGCACCTCACACCTTCATACCAAAGAACAGTTGTTAGCAGCCTGCTACGTTCAGCTGCCCGCGTACGTCTGTCTGTGACTTATTAAAATGACAAACTTCATTGGAGGCAGATTATATTAACTGTAGCTAATTAAAGTTTAATTCTGTTGCAGCTAAAATTAAAAGCTGGGGGGCTCTCTGGTTAGAGTGCTCTCTCTCTCTCTCTCTCTCTCTCTCTCTCTCTCTCTCTAGCCGACATCTTTGCATTAGACAGAGATTGTGAGAGAGGAGACCACCAACATAGCACTACTGTAGCTCCTAACCATTATTGTAGCATTAGTTTTAGCCTGCGTCTATACTAAAATGACTGTCCTATCCAAATTAAGACGATTAGGTGATTTCCCACTTGTTTTTTTTTTTTTTCTATGAATCTGCTAATCACTTCGTCCGCTAATCGTGTCAAACTCTAGTTGTAGGGAAGATGAACATTTGCTGCAGGCTGACGGATCATGATGGGTTGGGTACCAAACTCTCCTTTTAATGGTACTCACCAAATTGTGAGATGGTTGTGCCAAATTGTGGTACCTGAAAATGCAAATAAGTCGAGAGAGTAAAGAAGTGTGGACTTATTTTTCTTATTTTTCTTTTAACTATTATTTTGTCCCAGAGAGACGCAGGCAATAGTATCACATTCAGTATAGCAATACTGGCACTGTTATGAATTAAAATGTGAACATCAATAGCTTTAACTGTCGGCACACTAATTTAATGGTCCCTGTGATACAAATCTAAATTCTCATTGTTTATTATTGCTTATTTTCAGGACTAAGGACAGCGCCACTGCAGCATACACTGCCTAAAATCACATTACATTGCATTACATTCATTTGGCAGCTGCTTTTATCCAAAGCGACTAACAAGTGGCAAACAGTGCCAGCCACGGCTATCAGGAGCAACTTGGGGTTAAGTATCTTGCCCAGGGACACATCGGCATGTAGACTATAGTGGACCAGTGTATCATTTGATACAGACAAACAACCAGCAGATTGTTTTTCTTACCATCCCTCTGCAGAGCTGACACCTCTTTTTTTCTTTTTTGTTTATCTAACTTCCCTGCTAAGTAATGCTTCCAGTCTTTCCCCCTGAAGTTGCTTTGTATTCCAGCTCCTTTTCTTTTGTCCATTTGTAGCTGCAGGCTGTGAACTGACGTGAATTAGGTCAGTGAAAACATTAGTTGTGTTTCTGCCTTTTCAGCAAACCGAAAGTGATTAGAGGTCCTTGTGTTATTTCAGCAGTTAGTGCCGTGTACATGTTGAGAGGTGAAACTAATAATACAACTCAGTTGGGGAATTAAAAGGCCTTTGATTGACAACTGGATTTGAATTTGATGAAACCAAGACTCAAGATTGTGAGTACACAAGTGGAGGAGAAAATGGATTTATTAGCCGCGTACGTCTGACTCAATGACTATACAAGCTAGTGAGTATGGAATCAGTTTCCTGTTGACCTTTACGTCACAGAACGACAAACGTGAATGGCGAGATGGACCGTGTTGTGGCTCTGTGTGTTTCGTACCCGCTGTACAAGTCAAGTCCGACTCCAGTCAGACTAAGCATGTACATGCAGGAGTAATCAGACTATGTATCGCATTATCCAACTCTGACTTTAATCATGCACGTAAACACACTGACTGACAGACAGCAGCACTCAGCGTTGGCTAAAATAAGGAAATAGGCCCAAATCGGGTCTGATTCTTTGTAGAAAAAGACATGTTTGTTGTTTGTATTATCCTTATACCTGTACACTTTAATGCAGGACCACATATGTCTGTATTTTAATATCCACACGTGCATTTCTATCTATACTACGAATAATCTAAGATAATGTAGTTGTTTAGTCATACAGACACACTGCTCATTAGCAGCTGGGAAAATATGCAATTACTTTTAGCGGTTTGTGTTCATCAAGCGAGTAGATATATCATTATTCGCAAATTAGTTTTCCCCCACTCTTATTAATAATGTAGTTGATTTAATCACATACTCGGGGCGGTGTCATCCTTTAAATGCTGCCCTGTTTTGGGGTCACTGGAGTTCGTCGTCTTATTTGTGAGGTCAACAAGGCCACTTCCCTCAGTGGAAATAGTAAAGTCGTACATTGTTGCCTCCCACCTGACCTTCTTTATGAATAATTAATCGGCAAATTGTTCAGTTTAATTGCGACATGAGGGAGTAAACCATGGAGGATAGCATTGCCCCGTTGTCCGTTTTTTCTCCATGTAGAATTAATGGCTTCTGTGAAACAACTCAGTCATAATTTACAATGCATTAGATTTTATTACTGTCTTGCTGCAGTGTAATTACTGACAGAAGGAGGCTGTAACTTACGACGCCGTCATCTTTTTAGAAGGTCTTTTGTTTTGTGGCATTACAGTTCTGATTCGGTTCTTTCTCCGAAGGCGTTCGCTGGTTTTGGCCTTGATGTTCTGTGACCCGTGCAGTTCCTCCACACTGGCTCCCTTTCACTGTCAGTGTGTCTCTGCGGAGACAGGTTTGGAGGGCCAGCTACATTTCATCTTTGGAGCTGAGCCCGTTGTGATCATGTCAGTGACTGATGCTTCATACTTTATTGGATCATTTGATAATCTCGTTGGACGGAGCTTAGCCTCGCGTGTCACCGCGTCTGCATACGACGCAGAGGGCGCGGATGATACATTCCAATCCAACGCCATAATGTGATCATAAGGATTTTCATATTCAACAGAATGGCACATTATGAAAAGAATCAACTTGTTATTTGTTATAGCATCCTATTCCTGAAATAATACCACACAAAAACACATGCTATATGTTACAGTGATATATTACCACAACAAGGTTGTAATACATAAAAATACTGTACCTTAACCATAACCTTTAAACCACTATGTATTTTCATTTTAGTGTATTATGCAGCACATCTGAGGCAAGGTTAAGACCTGACTGTTCATGGTTTCAGTCATGGAAATGAATAGCTTCATGCTTTCAGATAGAAAGCAGTTACTTTTTTAATGTATATAATTTCATTTCTCTGTTTGTTGCTTCCAGGAATATTATACCAAAGTAAGTGGTTATTTTCCGCTAACGCATTTGTCCTCTCTCATTCTTGTTAACTGTAAATAGAGAATGCGAACATGACTGACACCCTCTTCCTTGCTGGCGCGTTTTAGCCTGAGGAGGGTGAATTACTTACTTTTCTACTCTGATGAAATAGACGCGCTGATCGCACTGTTCGATTAAGCCGAGTTCATCTCACTGAAGTGCTGAATTGCATTTGCCAGGGTCATGGCAGCTCATCTTTTTTTTTTTAAGGACTGCAGTCACATTATGTACGGTGGATGGTAAGAGGGATGAAGGGAGAGTAGGCAGAAGCTTTGGCAGATTCATCCTGTTATCTCTTACTCTACCAGCTGTGCTCGTGTGTTGGCCGCCACTGCCTTCCCTCGTCCATGCACAACGCTCAACCATCACGGGCTGGCATGGTTTGAGTGCAGAGTTGAGGCTCCTCGCCCTGTTTTTATTTAATTGGGTTCTGATGAGGGGACTCTGTTAGTCCCGGTCAAGTAGATGATTGGATTTCCATCGTAGTGGTCAAATTGTGCGAAATATATAAAAGGGTGAGGACCCAATCTGCTGTCCTGTGCTGTTTGGCCCCAAGTGCGCAGGTTCTTTCTTTCTTTTTATTTTTTTAACATAATTCAAGAAGGTCTTTGTGTCTTCCTGCCTTATCTCTGCTGCCGTATGGATACCTCGTCATTGTGATTTTGAGCTTCTGAATTGAAAGTCAATGCGGTCTGTGTTGCTGAGCAATATTTGCACACCCTGAAATACATTTTAAACCAAAACAAAAGCATGCACTAAAATTGAGAGCATGATTTAGTTTTGGTTTACAAACAAACAAACAAACACAAATAAATAAATAAATAAAAAGGACCTTTAGAAGACATGTTGGACTACAACTGGGTGCTTTTCATTTTCACGGCAGATAATAGTCTCTGGGTGAAAGAATTATAGTGGGGTTTTTTATTTGTTTTCTGGCTCTGGCCCCTCTTCTCTCCACACTCTAATCCTCTTTACAGAAACCCTACATGCTTTCACACTGATATTCATGCAGCTAAGGGTTTTGCGATGTAGAGTCTTTTAATGAATTCATTAAAGTCTTAGAGATAACAGTCAAAATAGTTGTAATGCTCCTCTATACTGTCCTGTTTTTTATATTGATGTTGATATCCTGCTGTGTGCACGCAGGATTTCAGGATGCGTCTGCTCTCACGGAGCTCACAGTGCTCAGTGGACCCGACTAACCCGTCCCAATCGGCGTGCGTTTGACTTTGTAGGCCTAATTATAGACCGCGCTCTATCGCGCGTGCACAAACACTACGCAGAACGTCATTACTCGCGCGCTAACTAGATGCAGCACTAATTATCTGAGGTGTTTTTGACACAGTTGATGCACGTTGAAGGGTCTTAATCCTTAGAGACCTGTATGTAAATCTGACATTTGCCTCAGATTGACGTACACCAAACTGAACTTGAGCGCAGTCAGACTTAATGTTATCCTCGTCTTATCCCGGCTAGTCTTGTTAACGGTCTCTCTGGAGTCCATGAGAAGAGAAACACAGTGTATTTAAAAGACTGACAGAGCTGGATTATAAAGCTAACCTTCTGGTCTGAACAGATGTTGCCTTTCAAACAGGTAAGAGAGTGATCTTGATCTCGCCTGCCTCCTCTCCTCTTGTTGAAGTGAAGCTGCTGCAGGTTACTATATGCACTCAGCATTATGCAGTGCCGCTGCTTTTATCCTGTGTGGGACTGTAAAGAGTTTGTACATACCATGTCAGACCTCATCAAGATGCGAAGCAGCGCTTTGCTCTGGCGAAACATTTCGTCAAAGTTAAAGTGCAGTCGATATCCAGTTCTGGCCGCATCAGGGATTCACTGCCTCCAACCCACATTAAGGATTTTATCTCCACTTCTTCACATTGATATTTGCAGAAAGGGTGAATTATTCCCAGAATGTAAGAAGAGGTTCTAAAAAAAAGGGCCAAAAAAGGGGATATTGGGTAATTTTGTTTGGAAATTATATAATATCATGGACGTTTGCTCTGTCCATCTAAAAACAGGCTCTGTCAAGCAAAACTATCAGACGTGTTTGTGTGTATGCTCAAAGTATAAAGAGTAATTTAGTAGTCGTTAATTGCTGCGGCCCTATAATTGATCAGTCATTATTCAAATAGTGTACAATTTTCAGCTACTCCGCTTATTAGCTTATTTCTCTGAACACACACACACACACACAGTTGTAGATCTAATTAAGATCTTACTGTGCTCGCTCCATGACAATGAAATTAATAAAGATTTGATCTAACATCTGAATGCACTTGCGCTGTAAATAATTTAATTAGCTGTAGTGTTGTAGCCTTTGTTCCATTCAGAATCATCCTCTATATGGAGCATCATGCTTTTTGTTGAAGCTAGTTTTTGTCTCCATCTTTTCATTTGACACGTTCACAGTACAATAAAAGTCTTTGCGGTCGGCGGGCAAGTGTGCGGTCTGTTCTTTCCATTCATGGTCACCTATATGCAGTAAAAGCAGTCATGCTTTAAAAACACAAGACACCAGAGTTCTTCCACAGTTTTCTCGCACTTCTTTCTTTTCTTGCCCTGGGAAGACCCGAAACATCAAATAACATCAAGTGAAGCTGCTTGAATGATAATAGGAGAAGGCTTTATATTCAACACATACACTTCTGGCTCTTCTTCCTTTTCCAAATGCAGGTTGTGTAGAAGTACTCATGTTGTGGGATTGCCGCGCTGTGTCCTGTGCTCCTCTCATCTGTTTACGCAAAGCCACTCTCGTTTCATGTGGGATGACCTTGAGGCAATCTCAACATCTCTGAAACTCTCTGCTCATATTGACACGTGTTTTATTGCTTTTATTGTCCAACGTGCTTTAAGATTCTGCCTTGTGATTGGTCAACGCCTCCATCTTATGCTACACTGAAAGATTATCATGGAATTACGACATTTGAGTCGAAAATATCATATTGAGATTATGCGACATTATGCGATATTGTCAGGGTCAGAAGAGAGGCAGAAGAGGTGATGCACCCATCATGCCTAGCGCCTACTGTACAATCCTGTGGGGGCAGTGCCATGATCTGTCAGGTCTAGGTTCAGAACGTTATGTGCTCAAAGAATGATGTCAGCTGACTACCTGAATAGACGGAATGACCAGATTATTCCATCAAAGGATTTCAGATGACAATGCCAGGATTCATCGGCTCTTTCAAATAGTGAAAGAGTGGTTCCAGGAGCATGAGGCGTCATTTTCACACATGGATTGGCCGCCACAGGGTCCAGACCTTAACCCCATTGTGAGTCTTTGGGATGTGCTGGAGAAGGCTTTGCGCAGTGGTCCGACTCTCCCATCGTCAATACATCGTCAACAGAAATAAATCTCGACACGTTGCGGAAGCTTATCGAAACAATGCCACAGCGAATGAGTGCTTATTTTCAATGAGGAAAATCAGGAGTATTTGACATATTTTGGAGTCAACAAACTAAACACATTTTGTCATCTGAGATCCAAGATTGTTTGGCCCTAGATATCCTGAAATACTGCAGAATTTCATCATAATCGGGTTTCTTTTGGATATTGCAGCTCCCTAACTTCTTACTGTACCAGTAAGAGTGTTAAAATACTAAATGTAATATACAAAGGTCAAATCATAGACATATGTAGATTTGAAAAAAAAAAAAAAATTAAGCAAAATCTACCACAATGCAACTCAGGAGCCTGTGATTGAAAGTAAACTCATACAAACATACTCACATATTTTTCCACAGCTATATTTATATGAACTTACAAAAAGCAACTTATATATACATACATACATACATACATACATACATATGTATGTATGTATGTATGTATGTATGTATATATGTATATATATATATAAGTTGCTTTTATATATATATGTGTATATATATATATATATATATATGTGTATATATATATATATATATATATATGTATATATATATATATATATACATATATGTGTGTATATATATATATATGTATGTATATATATATATATATACACATATATATATATATACATATATGTGTGTATATATATATATATATATATATATATATAAAATATGATTTGAAAATCCAGGTACATCGTTAATATACAATTATGAATCAGTGCATTATACATTACATTACATTACATGTCATTTAGCAGACGCTTTTATCCAAAGCGACTTACAATGGAATCGAGTACAGTCAGTGAGGGCTGGAATCGAACTTGCGACCACGATGTTTTTCGCACATAGGGTACCGGTCTTAACCACTGCGCCACTCCACCCCCTTCACACATAAATACAGTGCATCAAATTGTTAAACCACCAATTCATATACATATTCATGTGTTTCTGTGCCTTTGTGTTACAATCCAGAACATCCGTTTTTTTTCAAAGGTGAATATATCATCTTCTTGTCCTGATCGTGAAGCTCTTCAGGGTTTGAATGGTTGATCTGATAAAACGTCGCCCCGGGGCTCGGGGAGATCTCAACAGCCACTTTTCATCCCTATCTTACATTTTCTTTTTTTTTCTTTAACAATCAATATTTACCTGCACTAGACACATGTTACAAAAACAAAGCAAGGCCGAGTCGATTTGAGTTATGATTAACGCAGACCACAGAGGCTCGTGTGCTTTTTCGGTCCAAGCAGTGACAAATGAAAAACTATATTGGGAGTATATCAGAGCTCTCTTGTTTTTCTCTCGCTTATTTACTGCAACAGACGTATGGTTTATTTGCTGTTTTTGCCTTGTTTTCATTGCAGCGCAGGGGTTCAGCAAAACAAAACTGAACTATTGCTCCCTTGAGCACCCAAGAAGTCACGGGGATACTCGCGAAACACGTTTGAGGAGTTTCGTGTAATCGCTTCTCGTTTATTCCAGAGCACCTCTTTAAAACTCCAGGCGAACAACACACACGCTTTGTTCTAGAAAAGCCTATAAATTGCTTGTGAACTGATCAGAATAATGAGCCACTGAGTTTTAACTGCGAACATGCTTTGCAACCGTAGACCTTAAATAAGAACGGATAGGCTCTTCTGGTTTTGAAGAGCCGCCAGGGGCCGACTCTGCTAATTGCAAATAGACCTTTTGTTAGAATGGAAGTCTTTGACGAAAATGATCTTATTTGAGAACATTGGTAAACAATCTAAAAGCTCTATTAGCCCTAATCGCCTCGGCACGGCGCGGTTAAGTTGTGTTTCCGCTAGCATGTACCTGCTTTGGCAAGGTTCTAAGCGTGCTGAGGTGCTACGTGTAACTACGAAAATGACGTCATCCATTCGAACTTGGTTAAGAAAGTTCTGCTTCAAGTACCAGTTCCAAATAGGAGGAGACAGAAGTCAGAAGCCGCCGTGAGAAATGACACGGTCTAGCCTGTGTAGCTCACCAATTCCCCTTCTTCTAATACATTCCGGCAGGCTGTACACTGAGAGCTTAAAAGCTGCCCTCCACAGATCCAAGTCCTGAGCTGAAGTCACGGCTGCACCGTCAGACCAAAAAAAAGGAAAACAAAATGTTTATGTTTATAGATCTGATACTTGCAGTTAGTGGGTCAGGTTTAGTTTAGGGAAGGGAAACGTACGTTCACCTTCAGATCTGCATCTCTGCCCTGTAGTGTTGCCTTGAGCGGAGACATAATGAAACATGCCCCAGCTGATGCATGTTCTGCTGCGATGCACACTGTCTCCCCTCTAATATGTGAACTCCATGCATTTTTCACAATGTGGTTGATTTCACTCTCCAGATGATTCTTCATATTTAATCAGCTGCAGGCACTGTGGGTTTAACGTACACGAGAGTGGCCATTAATATGCAATGTATCCACATTACAGATGTGCTGTTATACTTTGTTTATGCCCGCCACTTTCGCCGTGACTTATGGGGCAGTTTCAGTGGTGTTAATGATCTGTTCTGGCACTGTGGCGGAAAGGTCTGGCTATGTAAATGATCTTTTTCTGACAAATATTGTGATTTCATTTGCACCATTTTTTCTTGTAAGCCAAACTCCAGCTTAGTATTCACTGTGTTCCGTATTTAAAATGAGATGGAGCATTACCACGAGAGACACCACTCAATATTCTTTATTTTTATTTAGTTTTTATTCCATGTGATTCATATACCGAGGAAAGACGTTGGTCTTGCAACATTTTCAATGCCAAATGCATGATTTTCATCTTTTATAGCAAAATGCTTTGCAACACATTACTGTATAAATGGGAGATTTTTGCTGCAAATGCTTTATTTCCATAACCTTTTAATTGGGTGATTATTTTCTAGATTTATTATTTAGTCGTTCCATCCATAAAATGCAAAAAAAAAAGGTCGATTTGTGTTTCCATAAAAGAAACTAAAACATATTCACAACGAAAAAAGCTGAAGCCGTCTTTTAAAAAGACACCATAAAACTCACTTTATTATTAAAGTCTATACAATTAAGTAATCAATTAATAAACTATTGAATAATAGCAAGCAAAAAAAGACAAAAGACAGATAATATAGTTACAAAGAAAAACAGACTAAAAATACAGCGCTGTGTAAAGTGCTGTGTGAACAGAGCTGTTAGCCCGGATTCAACACCCCCAGTGAAAATACTAAAGTTATTTTTGCATTTCCATCTCTGATGGCAGACGTTTGAGAGTTATGCTCCTTTAATAGAAAACACAGATGGACCATATGATGTTTCGCGTACTTCAATGCGAGAACGATAACTTAAAAATATACGGACTCCTTCCAACATTCTGTATCTTCTAATTGGCATGTTGAACGACATACGACACAAGCTGTTTCTGACATGTGCAATACATTCATAAAGTAGTTCTAATCGGGTAAGAAAAAAAAAGGTCCTTCCTGTAAATGATTTGTGACTTTGAAAGCATTAACAGTGATGTGCTGCTGAACATATGTTGTCGGAATGTGCTAATGGTGTTGTTTTGAATTTGCAAATTCAATTCGAGTAATTTATCCCACCATTTAATGATGTCATCTCTTCCTTCTCTTTACTGTTGGATCATTATTAATCACCTGATATGTTTGAATCCAGTGCTTCAACTCACTTTATTATCAAATCAAAATGATCAAATATACAATCACAATCAGTTATTTTAGGCAATGTGGGAGCAAAGCAGTTGCTCAGCAGGAGAGCATTCATTTGACTGATTTATGCAGAAACACAATAATGCCACGTTCTTGTGAACGTGCAGCCGTTTTCCTGCTCACTGGCTCAGCGGGTAATCTTAATAATCAGATCATTTTTCATCGATTCATCACTGCCATCATCCATCTCGCCCCGAGGGAAACACAGCTTTGGCTCAATCACAGATGCCTGCTGACCTTTACCAGCGAGCGTCCGCTTTGGAGAGAGAATTTGTTGCAGAGTCATTTAATTGAGCTGACTCCTAACTGGGCCGCCATGGAGTTTTTGCAGCTTCAGCTTTGCTCTATCATGTTATGAAGCACAAACACCCACTCCCACAATAAAAGACACACTCCCGTGTTATTATATAGAGAGGCAGCGTGTCACCCTCCACGGTTTGCAGCAGCCCCGGCGGTTCCCACTCTTCACAGTGACGTTTTAACAGCTTGTGTGTAATGAAACGGATATTCCCGCTTGCTGCCTGCGCGATCGCAGCTTGGACTCCACACACCTTGTGTTTGAAGTCTTTGATGTCCCCATGCGTGGAGAACTGGACGCAGTTGTGCGGCAGTGGGCTGCAGACGACGTGCCGTTTTGTTAAATTTGTTCAGTGGCATTGATGAAAGGCTCGGCCGGTAATGTGTCATGTTAAAATGAAGGCGTGTCAACAACAGCTGTCCTCCTATTGTCAATAATTCAAACCATCAGCCATCGATCCCCTGTGTTTTTAAACATGAATTTTTGTTGATGTCAATTTAGGACCATTTTATTCCACCTGTAATTATAATATGAGAGATTGGACGATACCACTTCCTTGAGGACTGATATCACAAACTTCATCATCATTTTAGACCATTTATGAAGTATGAGGCTGTTAATTCATTTGTGCTGAGTCATTTTGAAGACTTTCAACTGTGTAACTGGCCGATAACGATTCCCATCCCTAGATAATATAGCATACAAATGAGAGATAAGCCAGTGCAATACTCAGTACCACACTGATATAGGTCAAAATCACTGAAATCCAAAAAAATGTGCACATTGATGCATTCCACTAACTCTGAATGTCTCTTAAAAAAAGTCTGTGGGCAGTTTATTTCTTCTTAAGGGAGCAAACTACAAATGCATAGACTAAATATTAAATACATCAAACTGTCCGATAATCTTTTGCCTAACATAAAGTTTTATGACCCAACAGATTAAAAAGGTAAACTATAAACTTACATAAAGTAATAACCTATAATTCCATTACATAATTGTCCAATGCCAATTATTACAAATAGTCAAATCAACGCAATTTTTCAGCCCTACCGATTTATCCTATAGTTATGACTGTCTTTAGTGTTTTCTTGCTGACACCATGCCTCATGTTTAACGTCATGCCTGGACATGGTAGAAGCCGTGATGTAGAGTTATTGCTCCGTTCCATTGCTGCATCTGTGACACTGTGGCCTTCCATTTCCCATTAAATTGTCACCATTAGCGATCAGTGGGGCTGGAGAGCTCCGCTCAGACTATAGGATGCTCACAAGGTACATGGCCTGGACCATACCTTGCCACCCCCCCATCACTTTATCAAGTGCTGTGATCTGTTGAGAGAAAGAACGCTGGAGTGGTCTTCAAATAAACGCAATAACCGCGTGGCTGGGGAAAAGGAAATCAGGACGTGGGCGTGTCCCAGACAGCCATCCTTTTCCCCCCCGACTCAGCCGCGATTTGTGGACGCGCATCTCTTATTCCTCCGCCTCCTCCACCACACCCTCCTCCCTATGCTTGTCTTCTCACTCAGGTTTATCATCAGCTGCTCTCCGTAGATGGCTTATTGCCTTTTCCAGCCTTATCTGTCCGCCTGGCTGAAAAGGCCTCCCAGGAAGAGATTAGCAATCCAATAACTTGTGGAGCATCCACCCCAGCAGCAGGTGCTCCCCAGAGCGCATGCTGATGAGAACAGGCAGGACACTGTAATAACAGGCCAGCCAGTGTTTGCCGGCATCGAGCAGCTTCCCAGAAGCCTCGACCTGCTCGTGTTCCTTCACTTTCTGTAAAGTTATTGCAATTTCACGGTGGCTTTTTATGTGTTGCCACATCCTTTGAAAGGAACTAAGTTGTTTGCAGAGGTGGCTAAATATACTTTCCCGCTGCAAAAAATGGGAATGCTTGATGACTTGCCAAGCCGTGGCTTTGATTATGATAAATGATTAAAGCATAATTGGACAAATAAATCTTTCCTCAAAGCTGCATTGTAATGAAATACCAGTCATCCCCAGCAACTGTGTTGGGACCCACTGATGGGTCATGGTAGATATTTTTGATGTGACCAGATAAATTAAATTAAATGAATATTTTCCATCTTTTTAAGTATTGTTCATTAAATACATAACTCTTGGCTGTTTAACCCATTCATAAAATCTAAATCTTATGCTTTATTAATCCCCTTAGGGGAAATTATTTCTCTGCATGTGACTCCCAGGGAGCAATGGGGGTTGGGTACCTTGCTCAGGGGTAGCCCCAGCCCTTTTGACCTGGTGGGGACTTGAACCGGCAACCCTCCAGTTACAAGCCAAGTTCCCTTTCCACTTGGCCACGGGCTGCTATAGGTGATATAGAAAGGGCAATAATAGTCAACATTATATTATACACATATTTGCTCTTGCTATGATTTTTATATTATAAAGTGGGCCATCTTTTAAAAGTGTGTCTCTGAGACTGATTTAATTGGATTTTTTCCTCCTTCTTTTTTTCAAAAGAAAAGCTTCCATGAATTTTTGAAAAATCTTCTCTTAACTCTGTCGTTATAGCTGCTGTCTCGAGTGTTTGCTCTTTGACACAGGTCTCTCAGTCACAGGCTCTGGCATTAATTGAGAGGAAAAACGTCCCAGTGGTCCAATCAGGAACCAGAACTCCACAAAGATGTGGTCCTCTCTGCTCGTGAGGTTAACCAAACGGGTTCATGGGGTGACAGGAAGTTAGCCCAAAGTCTGTCTTTGACTCTTCACTACAGATTTAGTCATTTATACCCCTTCCTAGCTGCTAGTGTTCCTCACGGCTCATTACTGCGCTTAAGTTTCTTCTCTTGTGACATAATTCTCTTGGTCTTGTTATTTCTGACTACAATATTCTGCTGTGATGTTGCAAATGATACCCAGCAGTAACTTCATCTAAAATCCGATGAAACCAGTGACCTTTTCTTTGGACTATATGATTTCTATCTACACTTTCTAACTGTGACTCACTACTTGGGGACCTTTACACTCAATTATCATCAGCTATGAACCTCTCAGATGTTAAATTTTAACTATTTTTTATGACCATCCCGATTGATCTGTTTGTTCATTGGGTTAACATCTGTTTTACATCATTTCGTAGATTTAAGTCATTATGTCTCAGTTTTGTTTATCCATTTTCCTGGATGTCTGGCTCAGTTTTATCGAGATGCTGTTTTTACTGCGTTGTTTTGTAGCACATAATTGTAGCTTATGGGTTTATGATTTAAAAAAAACAAAAAAAAAACAAAGAAAAGAACAACCTGTTTTCATCGTTGTATAAAAATGACCTGTCTTAGATGTTGATAAAAGACCAGGTGATGTAATGTTTTTTGGTGTAGGATCAATGCGGAGTAGTTTTTGCAAAAAAAAAAAGGAAAGCTAAAACTTCAAAGTGATGCATCACTATTAAAAAAGTGCCAAGGTAAACCCGGTGCCTAATTGCACAACAGTAACACTTTTTTTTTTACCCTATACGTTGCATTTTTTAATCCATTAAGAACAAAAAACCTTAATTATATATCATTTGTGACAACCTCCCACCCTCTCCCCCATGATTCCCCCTAAGGAGACATCACCCTACACTATGCATGTGGGATAAATAAGTAATACTCTGCATATACCAATTTAGAGTACATAAGCACATGAATAATTGAGTATAATTTATCTGCAAGGCATTATATTTAATGAAAACGAGTCAAGATACAATGGCTCATTTTCTCTTTCTTTATTATACAAACTTCATGTGCTATCTAGCACAAAAACAACCCATGCACTGCACAAAAACAAACTCAGCACAAAACAGGGAGTTGTATTCAAATACTTGTTTCATGGGGAACACAGAAGGATTTAAACATTGTATAGCATTACTCTTTGCTATCTCTTGTCCATAAACCCCCCCTGGCTTTTTGCTCTGGGCTGTGCAGTGAATTTATGCACTGTGCTTATGTTTTTCGGTGTTTGTGTTTGCTTCAATTTCGCGGGACTTGTGTTTCATGATAAAGACTCAGCTCCTCAAGGCCAGCTAAATGTGTAAAGCTGCTGTAGTGTTGCTATAATGTGCTCGATGAATCACAGCGGAGACCAGTGCTCCTGCCCGCTCTCAGCAGATCAGCCATGAATCGTCTGCAATGCAAAGATCCTACTTATATATCCAGCAACCGCAAGGGTCAACAGGGATTATATCACTTTTAAAAGTGGAGGATTACATGTCACATTATCCGTGCCATAGTTGAAGTGGACTCTTATCTTTGTCTTCTCATAGGTGCAGTACAAATCATTCAAAGTATGTATTTGTGATCACTAACTGCTTTCAGTCTAAATGTGTGAGAGGCACAATGAGCGATTAGGAGTGAGATGCTGACAAAGGGATTATCTTTTGCCGTGCTGTTGGATGTTTGTCATCTTCAATGCAGGAAAGGGCAAGTACAGACAGCGAATGGGAGACACAGGTGCAATAAAGGCTTTGCTTTAATTGAGTGAAGAACAGAAGCACAGGAGGGACAGAACAGGTCCACATATACTAGCCAGGGTTAGCCTATATACGGTCCACAAGAGAATTCTTGTCTCTTGTGTTCCCGTGTAATTGTAGTTAGCCTAATCTGTCCCCTGGCTTCCTGTCTGCGAGGGAAAATATACACACCAAGTGCTGAGCAGTCGTCTGGCATGAGGCTCAGCTGAGATCACTACATTGGCTTGGCATTCACCAGCCTGTAAGATGAGGAACAAATGAAAACTGAATCACTAGGCTGGGAGATTAATGTAGAAAAATGAAAAGGGATGGCTTAGCCCTCATAGAGACGCCAGCGTTACAGGTGTCTGGAGAGCAAAGACGGATTGCCAGGCTTCAGACTTGGCTGACTCGCGTCCCAGCGAATGATAAGTTAATGTCATCATAAAACGGGCTGAAAAAGAGTGGTGTGATATTAATTGCGACTGGCGCTCCCTCCTCCTTCATTTGCAACTCGTGAAGGCACAACTTTTTCACAAGGAGAATTCATCTTTGAGGAAATTTGAATAAATATCTGCTTAAGATACAAAAGACTGTGTCTTCGTCTTCTTGAGACTGAATAATGGGACAGTCATTGCCTGCTATTTTTTATCACATCCTTTAATAATGTTTTTTTTTTTGCAAAATTAGTTTTTTTTTATGGTGGGTCATTATTTGTCAGTATTTTCTCTTTTGATGAGGGTTTTTATTAAACACAGATCTGTTTCAATGATATTGCCAAAAGAAAGTTAGTCATTGGAGAACATACTGGAGCCCAGTAATGAGCCCTGAGGGACACATGCAACTATAGTTATGAATAAAGGATTGAATCTGTTATAGATAACTTCCTGAGAGGAAATGACACCTTGTGTTTCTGGCTCCTGACTGGATTGAATGTCGTGGGATTGTACAACGTGATGTACATTGGTTGGGATCCATATATTCATGGGACAATTTAAGTAAAGTAACGAGAATCTTAAATAATGTCATTATGAATCATGAGGTCCTTGAAAGACGCACGCTCCCCTTTGTGGCACCGACTGTATGTCGGTGAGCTTCGTAACATTTTTAAGTTATTCACGTGAAACTTGATTTTTTCCATTACTGTGAATGATTTTAATTGTAATGTATGATAAAATAGCATATTTTCCCATCCTTTTTGTCAGATACTGCTTCTCCTAATAATCCAGAATTACTGTTATTACCAAGTTGAACTATCCTGTCATTTGGGGATGACATTTGGCTTCAGTATATTGATTATATGTAGGTGGCATTTTTCATTCTAATCAATATTGATTGTGAAAGCTGAAGTCATGTTTCCATTAGTCCCCATAACATGCCTTTAAATGTCACAAATACTAAAGATGCTGCTTTTTTTCCCAGGATGGAAATGAAAATTAAAAAAAAAGAACGCCACAGATTACTGAGCTCCATTTATCTATCAAACATGTACGTTTGAATCCAAATGCACATCAGAAACTTGTTATCAAATGTCCTCGCTTGCGGTTCTTTGTTTTTGAATTTCTTTGGACATTGAATGAATGAGCACTCACACAACCTTCTCTGCGGAGAGTCGTCCGCTCTGTGTGCTTTTGGATTGTAGAGTGGGCCTTTAATAATCAATGACTGTGTGGTTGTCGGAACAGATTAGTGGGGTAATCTCCAGTGTATGCCCTCATAATAAGCATTGCACTGTAGGTCTCAGACAAGATACAAAGCCCCATTTTAGTGCAGATGCAGCTAATGTGAGTCACCGTATTCCATTGAATACCATACTTGAGTTTATTACATGAAGTTTTATTTCATGAACATCATTTTAATGTAAAGCTGCATCTCTCCACAAGTTGGCTGAGACACGAGGTCACCAGGTGTTGTAATCATGCAGAGCGACGCCATTCCCATTTACGCTTCTTTTTTTTTTTTTTCATGTTTATTGAGGTGTGAGACACTGGCATGCACTGCACTATTATTCTCCCCTGTCGCTGGCTGATTTCCCATCACTGTCGGCTGATAGAGGTGAGTGGATGATGGTCCCCATCAGGAGACGAGACGCGCTCTGTGGGCAACAAGTGTAACATGGTAATTACGAGAAACGGACAGCAATCAAGTCCGGACATAAATCTCTAGAGTGTACACTTGGTGCGTGACCTCACAGTTTAATGCTGAGTGAAGTGGTGAGAAATGCTGTCAGTTGGAGTGGGATTGTCGCTGGATGGGTTGACGTTTGTCAGGATTTACAAGCTGAGGTTCACACACACATTATTTGGGCTGATAAAGACAGTTTGGAGGGTTTGACTTGGCTGCACCTTAGTTTAATCTAAGGAAACATTATTCTTCCCCATCATAGATTGCATATACAAGTGGATCAAGACTTCCTGTTTGAAAACAAACTGCTCTTTTGAAGTCTGGTGCCATCTCTGGTGCCATCTCCTTTCAGTGGCGATTTCTGTCTGGAAATGCTGGTGAGGCCATACAGGAGAATCTTATCATGCAATCCAGAAATAGCACATGTTACTCTCATATTTGCAGCTGAATAATGCCATCACACAAACAATGCCAATCTGATGACATGTATTATCATATCATACAAAAATCTCACAATATCAAATACTCAAGATGGAGACAACAACGTGCAACAATAACAACGATGCGCGACTCATGGCATGAGCGGCGCACACCCCATATACAAAGCCACCACACACGTATCGCCAGTTACACATTACAGATATTCCACTATAATTCAAACACTATGTAAACTACACTATCAATTCCAAGTTAGAATAATAATAATAATAAATTAGACTGACCGCTCACTTCTTGAAGAGGAATGACGCTCTGCGGTCCTTCATGTGTACAAACCAGTGCCCGCCCTTGCTTCAAATCAACCAATGAGAAGCGCTCTGGGTCCCTGAATCATTAACTTGTGCTCAAAGACATTTTTGACACAGGAAAACATAAATGCTTCCTCCCCTGCACAGCAGCGCCCTCTGGTGGGGGCCCCCGCGGGCCCCTAATGCAAAGACGCCACTGTCTCCTTTGCAACCAAGCACTTGGATGACACCACCTGTCAATCACACTGGTGTCCACTCCTCTGCTGTGCTTTTTGTTTATTTTAAACTCTAAATTGGTCAAAATCTACACCATATTCTATTGACAAAGACCTGAAAGTATTAACTTACCATTAACTTACCAGGAAAACTTTCACATTTTATAAAGAATTAGACGTTTATTTTGACCTCCATTCAAACTGCATTTACTGCATTTTCGCAACCAGCAGAGTCATTACATTATATTACATGTCATTTAGCAGACGCTTTTATCCAAAGCGACTTACAATGGAATTGAGTGCAATCAGCCAGGGGTGGAGTTCGAATTTGCGACCGTGATGTCTTTCGCACACAGGATACGGGTCATAACCACTGAGCCACTCCACCCCCAAGCCTAGAGTCACCACCTGGTGGCTAATTGATACTTCCATCCCACTTCAATCACTTTTAAAAATGGTAATTATTTCCATTTTTATATGCAGTCTGTGCCCCCCTATGTTCAAGTCACACAAGAGCAATTCTATATGGATGGCTGCAGCCATGTTGGAGTTCCCTCGCCTGGTTTTGTGACATATATCAAACGCTTCAGATGCAACAAGTTTATGATAGCATTTATTATTGCATTATTTTTGTCTGCTGATATGCAGTTTACACTTAGATGAATGAAGACTACGACTGCAACAATAAACTATGCCACGTTTATTTAATTTGAATTTCCTTGTTGATTTATATTTTTTTGAATACGCAATGTGTTACACTGATAAATAGGGATTTTGCAGCACATTTGAGATCATGGTGGTTGCCATAGTAATGAGTACACTTATATTTGACAAATTTGGTGTTAAAATCAGTCGAACTACAGAGTATTGTCACAATTTAAAGCTGATCCATTAAATCAGTTTTGGCCTGTTGGGCACAAGCTCTTTTAATATTAATACCTAGAGTCCTTGTTAAGGAATTAAATATATACACCAGTGATGTAAAGATTTTTTTTTTTTTTCCGTGAAAAGGAGAGTGTAGACTAGTGTATGACCTAGAAGGCGTTCTCTTCCATATGGAGGCTCATGTGTTAAGAGCACTAACTCGGTGTATGTACAGGGGGTAATTAGCAGCCTCAGAAACAGGCGCAGATGTAAGGAAGTGTTTGAAAATGCATGGAATACATTTACGATCCAGTGATCTACTCTGATCTGGTCCCCATGAGCAAAAGGAGCTGTTACGTGACCCGTGTCGTGTTTTTCCTACGGTGGCTCGTGTCATGTACAGATCAGAGTTTGCTCATGTTTTCATACGATACATTTTTAATGAGTTAGTGACTTTGAGGAAATGGTTGTACTTGCCTTTTATCATTTGCATGTGATGCCATCCATGGGATTTTTCACCATTAACAAAAAACATAAATAAAATCTATCTTGAAACTGATGGCAGTGAACCCAGGTTAAGCACAGGCTCCTTGATGTAATTGCAGTCTGTGCATTTCTAGCCACCACAGTCTGATTTGTCCCATTATTATAAATACAATTGTAAACGTGTTAATGGTTTGTAACTTCACAACATCTCTTTCTGCTAAATATGAGACTCGGTGTAAAAAATGCTCTCTGCAGGAAACACTGCGAGTGTTGTCATGACATCAGATCACATATCACACCTCGTGTCACCTCAAGCAGAACAGACGATGCTGCAGCTCTCAATTATTTCTCCAAATCGATTGCCCTTTTTTTTTTTTCAATATGACTTGCCTACAAACCAAAGATATTCAGTTTGACAAATGTATGTGCAATTCTGTGACAGCTGCACTTGCATCATGTACAGTAAAGTGTCATTTGTGTTTTCAGTTACCTGACCACACAGGCTGGGACATGCACTTTATTTTTATTTTTTATCTCTGTTATGTAAGTGCACTGAAGCTGAAAATCCTGCTGTGTCACATGGCTTTTGCATAACTCAATCCTTTGTGTCGCAGTGGAAGCTTGAAAAATATCACTTTGGACTATAATCTCATTCGACTGAAGACTCCAAACCGCACACGCACAATTTGAGATCATCACCTTTTATTTGGTAATGTAATGAAATTCAAGTAGCTCTTCCGCACAACTCTCATCCCAGTTATTGATGAAAAACAGGAGGAAATTATAAATGAGCATTTGGGCTTAAGAGGAAATTACAGAGCGCCACCTTCTCCTTTTCTGTCGGAAAAGTGAACGTCAATGGAACTTTGTTTAAAGGTTTAAAGGGTTATTAGAATTCAGGCCACAATTGCTCTAATTTATTCACAAAGTGGTGCCGTTCATTTATGGATTTGATCCAAATTCAGGGCGACAGCAGTGGTAAGATTCCCATCACAAGATGTCATTTGGAACAACGGCGTGTCTAATACGAGACGGTTAACTCGGCGTCTTTGTCTTTGACTCGCAGGTCAGGGGTCAACACAAGCAGAGCGTCAGCCGCTGTTGCTCAGCACCTGAAGGTAAATCTCTGTGAGGCCTCGACACCATCATTCCATCTTCATTTTCCTCCTTCCGTGAGTCAAACTTGGAAACAACAACACTTGTCAGCTTGCATGGTGCACTTCTGCGCTCGGGAGAAATGCAAAGGACTTTGGTGGCACCGACGTCTCGCTCGCTGACAAATGGCTAGAGGTGGAGGACCCATGTTGTGGCTTTGATGAAGCAATTTGTACAGTTCTGCAAGAAAACAATGGCAGTTCATTTTATTGCAATGTGTCTCCAGGGATACATCAGCACGCCTGCTACTGCGTACAGTGAGCGTCTTAGTGCAATAATAAATCAAAAAGATGCTGCTTTGCCAGGGAGGGGTGGTATTACAGCTCACTCTTTAATGGCCCATGTGCTGTTTGTGGCTCCATTTGGATGCAAAGTTTGAAGCAGCGTCTTATCATACTCGCATACAAATCCAAAGCCTCAGACGCTGTTGCTTTTTGATGATTTGCCTCCGGGTGCGCAGCTGCTGATCATTTAACCGTCGCCTTCTATACATCACATGTTCCAGATGAACAAAGAGTTCAAGCAACAGCTACAGACGAGCTGCTCAGCATTCGTCGCAAAAAAAGGTATCAATACGCAGTTCTGCTGATTCCAGGACTCATTACGCCACACGAGGCCTTGTTAGTCCAAGGAAAAGCTGTAAAACACTATTTTCCATCTGTGTTTTTTTCATTGACATCTTTGTCTCAATAATTGGCTGTGTGGCGCTTCTCTGCACTGTGTCCTACACTCTGTGTTACATTTCACGTCGTTAAAGAAACAGCATAAACCTTAACTTTATAACCTTCACACATTTTATAACGTCTCACTTGTTGCAATGACCCAGATAGAATTCAATCGATCCATTGTTAGAAATAATCACGAGTCTGGCCCGAGCGCATTGACTATTGATCTTCTTTTAGTTACCAATCATGAAAAATCCCCAGAGCGCCACATGGGTTTTACACAAATAATTTGACGAAATCATAAACACTCAAATTAGAATTCTATAAAAAAGAGAAAGAATTGAATTGATTGCAATTAAAGTCAGATAACGAATCATTTAAAAGGCTAATAGAAAATACAAAGCAATGCCGCTGCCTGTGACGCTGACATTTGTTCTTGATTAATGCAATTTTGTGTTGATTTACTAAATAATAATGAATGCCTCCTCTGTATAACCTTCATATAATCAGGTGCAATCAGGGTAGATGTGTCCTTGGGCAAGGCCAATGCATTGACAGCACTGGTTTAAGACACACACAGTGTGTTACAAAAACACATAATTTTCTAGCTGCGTTGCTGCAGGTGACAACGAGTGTCCGCTGTTCTTTTCTTTTTTTTTTTTTTTACAAAGTGCGCAGTGATGAGTTTGATATTTATATCCTGTAGTGAAATGCACAGCAGTTTTAAGGTAGAGTGAGCAGCACTGGATTAAACGTGACGACTGACTGTAACACAGAAACATGCTTTATCTACCAGCTGCTCACACGCTGCCTCAGAAGTGACATTTCTCACCCCAGTTCACAGGTATTTATAAGAATAGACAATCACGACTGAAGTACCATTATGTTTTTGGAGTGTAGAGAGAAGGAAGCTGCAGTTCATTCAGTCAAGGCACAAAGACACTAATCTTGCTTTATGATGGTTTTCCATGTGGCTGGACTCAAATGTTTTTCTTTGCTTTTCCATTAGGGACAGCACCTGGCACCTGGTGCTTTCTTTGGAACCTGCTCTGGCGAGGTTCCAAGTCAACTGAGCCAATACAAAAATGTCAACACACTGCCGGCCACTGATTGGTCAGAGAAATCCTGAAAACGTTTAGCAAGGACCTCTCTAAAATCTCAATATGTAACAGGGGAGTCTGGCTGACGTAGCGACAGCACTGCTGAAAGCCGTTCAGCCGTGTTTCAGTCCAGGGTTGAGTCAAGAAAAGCCAAGTATAGCGCTAGAACTGTATAATGGAAAAGCAGCATTAAGTAGGCACATATGTGACCGTGTCGGCCACAGAAAAATATATACGACATGGACATGTCCAGCATCTACATCGATCAATATCAGTGGTGTTTTGCCTCCTCTTGTACACTGTAATACCGTCATGTGATGCTGCAACATGGCTCAAACAGCTTCAGTGCTCGCTGTAGATCATTCATATGTGTATAACTCTGCTGGAACACACAAACAAATGTACAACTCCTTTCATCACTGCAGCGTCCACCTTGTTCCTCTTCTGATCGACTCAGCCGTCAGTCCACAAGCATCCGACATCAACAAGTGCGACAAGTGACATTTTTTCCTGCTCATTTATTGCGGTGTTTTCTTTAATTTGTCACGTCTGCGTACGTTCACTTCAGTTTCACACTTGACCGTCATTAGTGTCATCTTTAGTGATCGAGTTAATGAGAGCAATGGGAGACTTGGCTTACTGTACCTCTCTGACTGAGGCACCATTTTTATGCTGCTGCTGCTGCTGCATTAGCAGGAGCCACAAGTCTGGACATAGATTGGTGTTGATTTAAATCTTTTTTTCCCCATTAAATACAAATAAATCATTTATTTTAATAACCACTATTATACAAGTAAATAATTACTTCACCTGGTAATAGCAATAACATATATCCTTTGTATTTTTGCCAGTATAAGTAAAGTAGGTCATTATTTACCTTCACAGTGGTCTAAAAGAGCATTTTTGATTGATTGGTTGAATGAAAAAAAAAAACAAAAACTTGCAGAAATGTGCTCAATGACTTGTGCTTTTCTCATGGCTGGTCACTTAATAACTAACTATTTTAGATTAATATTCAAATTCCATTTTCAATGTTATATAATGATATCAAACTGACTATACAACTATGTCAGTGCCACTTTTTTTCACCTTTTTACTTTTAAGACACTCCCATGCTTTTCAGTCTTCACTTGGTGTGTGAATGGTGTACGTTGTCTCTAATGAGTTGTAAGTGTCTTAATGACGTCATGATGCACAGATCTTCCCCCTCAGGGATCGTTAAAGTCATCCGTCAACCACTCTGTCAGATGTACAAAGGTTTGCTAACACAGCGTGAATAGCGCCTGTGCCAGGCGTAGGATACCACACAATGTGCCTCTTCATTTTACGTTGGCTGTACGTTACCAAGCCTGCAGCTAAATGTCATTTTTGGGCAGTGGTGTATAATCCACTGCAGCTTGTCAGCATCAAAATGGATGTCACAGGTCACATCTGGGTTTGTGCAAATATATTGAAATAGTCCTCAGGTTCAGACACAGCCTGTGTAATACCATATGTATTTTTATTTACATTGTCCGAGTATTGACTGGCAGTTTCTCTGCACGCATCTGTAAACAAGCAGTGGTAACAGCACCCTGGAGAGGGTAAAACAAACTCAGCGCGGCACCAGGTTATATTATATACACCGGACTCGGTTTGTTTGGACAGAAAATGAGTCTGAACAAACGCCTACATTTAAGCAGTGTTTGGAATACTTTTTCAGTATAACGGGGTAATCTAACTAATTACTTTTCCCGTCATTACAACACCGTTAACGTTACTGGACGTAAAATGCGGTGCGTTACTATGCATTGATTGAATAAACTGTGTAATCCAAACACACCCCTGGCTCACAGCTAGTGATGAGGAGGGTTAATAACGAGGTAAGCGATTATGATTGACCGAGGCAGAGTCACGTTTCACACATTCCAGCATACGCGCCAAACACACACAACAGCTAAACAGAGCAATGATGAAGCAGCAGAGATGGCGAGTCAGGATTCCGGTGTAAAGTTGGCATTTTCAAAAGGCAAGAGCGTACATGTAATGTGTGCATTATGTCCCGGAGCAAAAACTTTGTCGACATCCGTTGTAAGCAATTCTAATTTAATGAAGCATCTCACACACGCATCTACAAAGTTAGTTGCCAAAAACACAGATTATTGAGAGTTTGATTTATTTAATTAAGAATAAGACTACAGAGCTAAACACACTTTTTTGTTGTTTAAAAGTTTACTTTTGTTGTCTCAGGTTGAGAGAGTTTGATTTAATTTGCTGGAGTTAAGTGCACTTTATATGGTGTAACTGTTTACTTTTCTTACAAAGATAATACTTGAAGTGCAGGATAAACATCTTGTCGTCTGTCGACGTGCAATAAATATGTTCTACTCATTTCAACTGACTTGTGAAAACTACACAAAAAAAATCCAAATTCTTTGACAAATATATATATATATACATATATATTTGACATATATATATATATATACATATATTTGACATATATATATATATATATATGTATACATTTGACATATTTTTTTTAACAGTAACGCAAATACTTACTTTCCCTGTTAACAAGTTACTTTTATTATAGAGTAATTCAGTTACTTTTTGGATATATAACTAATTACTTGTTACATAGTAACGTTCCCAACACTGCATTTAAGAGGTGGTGAATTGTCACCTGCAGATTTCATGCAGGAAAATGCAGTTTTAAACATGCGTGGTCCTGTTCTCAGACGCACATCTGTTACATCTGCTCCGTGCGTATATTTGTGTATTTGAGATGTTGCAGTTCGCCTCTAGTTGCTGCTGCTGCTGCATTTCCTCTGGTGATGCGCTGACTTTGCACAGCTACTCTGTGTGTGTGTTCCTTTTTGCCCGGTGACTATTGGTTTAAGGATTCAACTGCTAATGTTTCCATGCTGAAAAATGTGTCAGTGAGCACGCATTAAGCTGTGTGCCAAGGCCATCATTACTGTTAGTGCAGGATATATGGGCAGCAGCACAGCGGCTCTACAGCAATCAGCTCAGTGTAGAACAGACTCCATCAACCTCTCTGGGTTGTCCACTTATATGGGCCGTGTCAGCTCTACAGAAGCCAGAAACCTGACTCTAATTGTTGACGTGAAGAGTCACCGCTGCACACGCGGCGACACATAAATGATTCACCTTTACATCAAACTGTGGCTCCAAAAAAGACAATTTTCACACAGTAAGAGGTACAGATTTAGCTTAATCTACAGTGTCTGTTAGGGAAAGGCTAAAATCTGATGACCTTGGATTAATCACTTTGATCACCTGACGCATGCAAGACGAGAAATATTCTCTTCATGTCACTGTCTGTCCATTAAGTTTGGCTTTGTTATGTGAGCTCTGTCTTATTTATTGACATACAACGTGTGTGTGTGTGTGTGTAGATATTCTAAATGAGGGTTTAGGAACATTTATTTCTCATAGAAGGCTTTTTAAATTCTTATAACTTCCTACAAGCGCCGTAATAAATTATTAAATACTAACATCTCTAATGCAATGGTGTAGACTGCCTCTCTTGAGAGGGGGAAGTGTTTTTATATATCGAGTCTTTGGAAGATGTAACAAGACGTGTTTAACTTATTCCCTCACATATCTAAATTAAAGTGGATAAAATAAAAGCGAAATGGCGTGTTCTAAATGATGGAAAGAAAACGAGTGTCAGCATGTCGGAACACAGCTAACATGATCATGATTGAATATACTGGGGCTGAACTATTTAGGGAAATGTCAGATACAGCTATTACAGATTTTTGTGACCGATATTGGTGAGTTGAATATACGCTGTGTTTTCTAACCCGACCATATGAACTGTTTTCATGTAGTTTGTATTCAAAAAATAGAATAGAGTTAAATTGCAGCTTTTGTGATTTTGCCAAGTGCATTGTTTCAACTTGCCTCTTTAATATAAAAGTAATACATTATTCAGCCCTAGGAAGCACATGTTTGCAAAACAAGAGGAGAAGCCCTCTCTTACAAGAGAGAAACTGGAGATGTTTTGACCTACTTTGTGCCACCAACAATCGGCTTGTCCACTGCTGCTCTTAAGTCAAACATATGGGAAGATATTTACGGCTGATATTATACGCCGAGCGTTCAGAAAACTTAGTCGGGATTATGACGGGGTAGCGTTTGAAACCGCTCGCCATTGTTTAGCTTTCCTCTTTGACAAACCCCACACATAATGGAACAGAGAGGTCCCTTCGTTAATGATTGCGCTCAAGTCCTTACGACCAGAATCCTGACAGTTAAATATGATTTCTTACAATTGTGAAATTGCGAACGAATAGAGCGATGGCAACATACAGTGAGGGAGGGAGAAACAGAGACCCCATGAAGAAAAATATTCTGTTTTGCACACCACTCGTCCTCTGTGGTTCTTCTATGCATAAATGAATACAGAAGCAGCTGTGTGAAATCAGCACAGCTAAGAAGTTGCCTGGCGCAAGATGCTGCTGCTAATCAGTCTCTTCAGCCAGTGTCCAACCCCGCGTACAAAGCCACCTCACACACACACACACACGCACACTCTGTCACACTTTAACAATCGCGCTGTATTTCCTTTCACAATTGATTTCGTCCATCCATTCATCACCAACACAGTCCAAGTGGAAATATGTGTTCTGCAGCTTATTATAGGACACAGACTCTGGATGCTGTTTTGCATATTGAGCAACTTTCTCTTGGTTTTTTTATTTATTTATTTTTATTTTTAAGCATTTGTCGCCATTAAATCACACAGGAAAACGAACATCAGCACAATTACTTCCGTAAGCCCGAAGAAATTATAGTCGATCTTGGAGCCTGCCAGAATCCAAGTGGTGTCACTTGTCTGTCATTTCATCAAAATGAAAAAGCTGCGGCGTCTCCCGAGGGAATACATTAGGCGGGATAATAAAGGTGTGGGAGAGCACCGCGGGAGGTTTTTCTGCTCCATAAATTATGATGTCGCCACAGAGCGATGCAGGTTCATGGAGGTGTGTGTCCATAAAAAGCCTGTGTAAATAAATAATCCCACAAACCCAGACAATAAAGGATAGACTTGTGTGATGCCTCTTTGAATATAACAGCAACCATTTTAACTTTCCTGCATTTAAATGTCTATGCAAGTTAAATTAAAAGGCTGGATTACTAAGCGGGGATCAGTCTTAATTAGGAATTCCTCCCCAATGTCATCAACCTGCTTCTTTGGTTGTTTTGAGGACAGGACAGGACAAAGAAGCAGAAGTGACATACTGTATTTTTAAGACAGTTTTCCCATGTCATCCTTTTTGAGGCTCCTACAACAATCACCGGTCTGTACTGTGTCTGTCAGCTGTTTTCACCTTTAATTGGAAATCAAACTGCTGAACCCCCGAAGCCCACGGAAACACCTCATTTTCACTTTTTACCCAAGTCCGTTTGTACTTCATCTTGTCGGTGGTTGGGTTGAGTTTGATGACCCAGGGGAAAAAAAAAGAAACCCTGCTGTTCAAACTGCACAGAAGAAGAAAGTCCTTCCTATGTGCAGCCCAGCTTGAAACGCACTTCATTCTCCTTCCCCGAGAGGTCATTTGCAGATGAAAAAGGGAGTGCAGTCCATATTTCCACTGAAAAAGTCTTCAAAAAATACACAGTGGAAGAAAAAGCAGCAATCTGAGGTGTCAAGGGCCACTATGAATGCAAACAAAGCAGAAATTCCCACAGCACTGTCATTATATGATCATCCATAAGCTACATTTTTGAGTTGTTCCACATTCTCGTACACTAAATCATCTTCAGACTCTTGTTTTTTAGCTTTTCAGTGTAGTTTGGAGCGTTTCCAAGAATTACAAGCAAATTTGTTTACACTGTTTTTTACAGAAAACAGTCTTTGCAGCTGTAGACTCATAACCTCGTCCATCCTGGATTAGTGTTTTCACAGGATTTCAACCATCCTTACACTCTTCTGTGCAAATCAGCTTCACGGCTAAGGTCTTAAGCAACAGTGATGCTTAAGGAAGAGAAGATGTAAGAGTTTTCTGACCTATCTGGATGTGAAAGTTTATGATCTTATAAGGAAAACAAGGTTGAAACAGAATTTATAACCAGGTTGAAAAGAGTTGCAGTCATGGGTTTGCCATTGGTAACTGATGAGCCTTTAAACTTTACAAATATAAACAACACTATATAGAATATTTAACTTAAATAGCATAAGGGATCATAAACTGTTGGAGTTAAGTTTAGTTTAAATTCAGCATTGATAAGACCTCCACTATGACTAAATGAATCTCGAATAGTAAGGTTTGCGTTGTTTTTTTTTGTAATAGAAGTTTGATTCGCAGTTTCTTAAATAATTATAATAATTAAATAATTATGTTCTGTGATGGTAAAACTGCATGTTTTTTAGGTGTGGACAAAATATAACATTTGTAATTTTGAGGTTTGGTGTAACACCAATGTTACACCAAGTATACATCCACCCAGATACAGATTAACTGATAATTAAACGATATTTAATTGTCGCCACACTCCACAGATCAGTAAAAGTGTGGCGTGTTGTCATGGTGAAGACGCAACACTGAAATGTCAGTGTCATTTTAACTCCATTGGATTGAAGCTATTTACACAGAGTTTGAAGTGTTTTCAGTGGGGCCCGATGAATGTGAATAATATCTTAGAAAAATTTGTCCTTTGTTGTATTACACAGCTATAGATTTTTGTGAAAGTAACCAAGGTTTGTGTAGGAGTTGGAGTACTGTGGTTCAGTTCAGTGTATTATCTGTGGAATTAATAACAAACCGCGAGTCGATACAGGCAGACGCGAGGAAGAGCAACATTTTAAATCCTTGTGTAGTTGGAGGTTTGGTGTTCTCTCCTATAATACACCGAACCCAGAATTGTATTAATTATGTGGCTGTAGCGTCTTTATCCAAAATACTTTAGTCTTCCATTTATCATCATCTTCCTGCTCCTGCACTATCGTCACCACTGTCATTCTGTTGCAGTCCTCTTTTTTGCTGCAGTGCTCTAATTACATCTGCCAAAACAAACGTTTGCCTGTATTGATGAGCTCTCTAAAATGTTTGTGATGAGTTATAAGATCAATGCCCGCGTCTAATTAGATCAGACAATCTGAACAGAAATATGGGCCGCGATTATCTCGTATATCTGGCACTACCAAAACTATCTGGACACTCGTGGCACTTGCCATATGTGTCTGTTAAACATCTCGTTTGGAAGTCGTTAACATTTATGGCGTGCCCTAACAGCCTCCTCTCGTCTGGGTTTTAAGGTTTTCCACCAGATGTTGAGCCTGCTGCAGTGATTCGCTCCAGTTCAGCCACAAGAGCATCGAGGCTGATGTTGAGTGGGAATCCACTTGATCTCAAAGCTGCTGGATGTGGTTGGATGTCAGAGCTGCTTCAGGTCAGTCAGTTATTAAAGAGCATTATTGAAGAGCATGTACATGCTGATGTGGTGGTTGTGTGGCTGATTAGGTGTTAAATTGTCAGGTGATAAATACATTATTATTTATATATCTATATATATATATATGTGTATATATATATATATATATACACATATATATATATATATACATATACATATATATACATGTATATATATATATATATATATGTCCATGTTCAGTATAACTTATTGTACTTAACCAGTCTGTGACTCACGTCCTCTTTGTTTAGTGACACCTCTGAAGTTGCTCCTTGTCTGTCTGCACCCATCATCTTATATTTAGTGATACTATAGATTACATTTGCAAGCTATGGTAAACATACAAATCATATATTGTGATTGTGATTAATACAGATGATCATTTTTGAATCCTAACTGTTATTTTCTGGTTAAAAGAAAAATCCATTTTGACATTTTGTGGCATCTGTCTCGAGTAACAATGCACAATGCAAATTTTTTTTTGCTGCACATTTGTATCTTAATTCAATTATTGTAGTTGCCCCTTTCAGGCTGGTCAGGTTAGCGTTAGAACATTATGTAGCAGCACTTGGATTGTATTTCATATTGTTGTAACCATGGCAGCAGCTGCATGTCAGCGACATGATAGGACAAACTCTGGTTGAGACATTGAACACCTGTTGGGACTGAGTCGGTCTCAGCTGGAAAAGAAAAATGTGGATAAAGTAGCACTCTGTACTTGATACAAGTGACATTAATCCCGGTTTATTTTGTGATTCTTTCAGAGCGTAATCTTTCCTTGTTTATTCACTGATTTTTTTTGTCTTCTAACCAGACGATTGATGCGTTGTTCCTCTACGTTGCATGCCAATGTGTACTTGGAGCGAGACACTAAATTCCAAACTGCTCCTGGAGGATTTGCTGGCAGTATGTGAATGGATAATTTGATGGAATATATTTCAGCATATAGATGCGCTGGAGCTGGGTATGAATGTAGCTGAAAGGCCAAACTGCAGTTTAACGCGTTTCAAGTGGTCATCAACACGAGACAAGTGCTTTCATCAAGTTCAATTTCCATCAAGTCACTGCTTTACCTCAGACAGCTGAATGCCAGATCATGCAGAAGCAACTCGGATCAAAACAGACTGTATGCTGAGGGCCACCGCGTACTCGCACCCAACAAAGGCTGCAGATAACTGACGCTCAGTCACTTAAGCTCATTTTACACTGGTGAAAAAAACTGTTGACACTTAACATCTGGCATTTTTCTGTAATGGAAATAGATAGAATTGGCATTCAGTTCCTGTTTAAATGCCTCCACACTCATCAATCAAATGCAAATGAATATTACGTGACAGTATTGCTTCAAATATTTACCCGATTATCGCTCTCTCTCACACACACACACACACACACACACAAACGTGTGATGTCGTAAGGATTATATTAGGATTGCATTGCATACATGCTTAGGAGGACAGTTTAGCTTGTTTACCCCATGAACAAAACATCAGTCTCATTGGCCCACTGCGCCCACATTGACTCAGAGAGAAGCTGAGCTTCCCTGGAAGCGACCTTTTCATTGCACATCAGAGACGAGCTCGCCACAGTGAAATAAACCTATTCTGTGCCGTCCTGCAGGGGACAGTTGAAGCTGAGTGGTTCTAATTGTGTTCTAGCGCACGCTGAGTATTGAAATGCAACACAACACACGTTCGACGACACTTTAGAAGAAGTTAAGCTTCGCTTGCACTGATTTTAAGGTGTGAGTTTTGACAGATATCGGATAAAAAGTGACAGCCCTAATTGGCAGTCTGCTTTTTTTTCAGCGTACTGTCGTGTACTGTGTACTGCGTAAGCAGAGATCTTAAATCCGTCTCCATGACACTGTCTGTGCTCTCTGTGGTGCTTTCTCTTGTTGTGTGTTTCATTTGGGTAAAAAATACTGCTACAGCAACGTGAAAGAGGTAATTTGCCTTTTTTTTAGCTGGTAAACCCATGTTTAAAAAAACCCTACACATACATTTATTTATGTGTTTGCCTTTTTCTTCTTCCTCTTCAGTTTTTTCCTATTTTCTTCCTGTAACCTCCACCTTTCCTGCCATTTTGGCAAACAATCAATGTGTGAAGTGATTGCAGTGTGATGCGACACCTGATACACCTTCTGTAAAGCACTTCCTCTACATTTAAATGGTGCTACACACAAAGCACTCACGGTTTGCCCTTTCCCGCAAATCTAGAATCAGATACAACAGAAAGTGTGACAGGATGACACACTATGATTTATTCACACTCCCTATCAGTTACAGTTTACAGACAGAGCGATGTAAAGAAAACAAACAGCAATCACTCACGTTGAAGTCCTCACTGTTTGATGTGTGTTATTGTGTGTATTACAATTACTCCTCCCTCCTCCCTAGATAGCGGCAACGCATCAACCACCTGGAGGGAGAAATGCCTGGGTGGCATTTTGACATGCTGTTTGCAGCTGACAGGTTTAGGATAATCACTTCACGACTCCCATGAAATTTCCTAATGAGCCTTTTTTCGCTGAATGTCAAATCTGCCTTTACCTGTGTGAGGTGCGGCTTTATGAATTCGTACTTCTCCTTTTTTTTCCCTTGTCTGTTCTTTCCGGTTTTTCTTTTTTTTTCTTCATCTTCACTTTTTGTCTTCTGCTCACTTCACTGGCTAAATTTGACAGCTGCTGTTCTTAATTTCATCCCTGGCTATTTCCAGAGGATCCATCTGGTGCTGCTGAGAATGAGGGGCTGATGGGAGCAGTGCTCAGCCAGTCAGATGCTCACACAAACACATTTTTCTGCAACAGCGCCGAAGGCTCACACACACAGTGTACATGTGGATATATCCATACAAATAGTCCATAAACACACATTCAATACCCACAGACTCGTGTAGATTTTATTATTTATTTTATTAAAGGAAGATTACAGCTTTTTTTTGAAGTCGCAAAGAAAGCGTTTGACTCACATGTAAGCAACACATTGACGACGTTCCTCCATGCCATGTAAATCCCAATTATCTATCTGCAAGCTGTCTTAAATGGACCCGTAGTGGACATAATGGCCTGAACGCTGCTGGGAGTGGATTTAATGGTAGGCATGTGCCCTGAAAAGTAGCCAATTATTGTGCGAGTGTGGAAGATGTGGCTCTGTGCACATATGCAGTGATTCTTCCTTTCTCTCTCTGTTGGCAGAGGGAGAAGAAAGACAGGCCAATTACACTGAGTGATTTTTCTATTTGTGCTCAACAAACAAGAGGGATTTTTTTTGTGTTCTTTGTTAATGTTGTGCCATGGGCACTTTGGTTTTTGTCGTCTTCCAAGTACGCATCATTCCTGCTTGAAATAACAAGTTTGATTTTTGGTGTTGAAAGTTCTGGCAGAGTTGTTGTTCTCCTTCCACCCTGTTTCAGCCTATTTCACACATTTCTCTTTTATTTGTACATGTGGTTGTTTTCTCTGTAGGATGTGGTGCTTTTTTATCTCAGAGAGGTTAACAACAGCTATAATCCTATTGATCCAGAAAACTGATCCCTTCTAATCCTGTAACATGAAAGTTAGGCATTGTGCTATGCAGCACGGCACAGTGGAGCCGGAAGCTTTATGGCTTTATAAATCCTTATCCAGTGCCATGAGCCGTGCTGACAGTATTCATCTCAAATCTGCTTCAGAGACAGAGATGTCCTGACTGGACTCTGACTAAAAACAGGCAAATCTTGTGAATTCTTGTATTGGATGATGTTTCTTTGTTAATTGACTGTGATTTTGGGCCAGACAGACAGAAAACTGTACAGATGAAAGGCAGTTTTTTAGATGAGCCGCAGGGAGTCAGCCTGACTTTCTGCTTCCCACTCTCCTTTCATTTTCTCACTTCTTGTTGTGGGCTCTTACTCTGTCCCTCTAGAGTTTCGCTCCTGGTGCGCCCTCACACTTATTCCTCTTTTGAATCCTTTCAACATTCCCCTCGTTTTGCCCCCTCTTTTTTTTTTTTTTAGATTTTCTTTGTTGCTTCTGGCTAATGTTTGTCCCCCGAGGCTTGTGCCAGGTACAGCTGTGCTTCTGTGATGGCAAAATCATAGGACAGTAACCCTGCCACATGCAACACTCACCCATGCCAGTTAATGACACTGAGAGGCATCCCATGATGCACATTACCACAGTTGCTAGGCTGAGCACCGGCTGAGTCAGCAGTAAAACGTGGCATTTTGGCAGCGCTCCTGGTGCAGGGTACGGTGGAGGTGACATCTGTGACTCTGGATGACACCATTTTGGCAGCCTGTGCCTCCTACGTTCTTATCACTGTCATGGATTTTTTTTTTTTACAGCGTTTTGAGAGAGAGAAGCTGTTTGGAATTTTTTTTTTAGGTAAACTGGTTGCAACTGCAGTGCAATCAGATGAAGAAAGAAATATCAGTTCTTGCTGGTTCTCTTGCTGTTTCTCCTGTTGCACCCCCTCTCTATTTTTTTTTTACTCAAGCCTTGACAAACTTTTGTGTCTAAAATGTTGGTATTTAAATGATTGTCAGTCAACGGCTAATGGATGTCACCATGCCACACCCCCGTCCCTGCCATACACACACTAATTTGGTTTTCCCCACAATAGTCATTTATCACTGTCCATCATTCTCTGCTTCCATTCAGTATGAGCAACAACACCTAAATCGATATCTCCAAGTAATGTTTTGACACAGCAAACCAGCAGAGTTATTTCTTAAAAAGCTGCACTGGAGCTTGCAGCCTCTCTCTTTCTTTGACTTCCTGACTGAGTTCCTTCCTTCCAGAAATCATTTCATGTTCCAGCTCTTAACTCTTTTTGTATGCAAATAATAGCCCTATTCATGCAACAGCTCCGTGTGTATGTAGACGAATGTGGAGAGGTCACTGCGTAAACTAAGCATGGATAAGTAACGGCATTTATGTCACTGTCAACTTTATATGAATAAGTAAGATTTAAAACAAGGGTAATCATGGTGCAAGTGGATAATGCCTAAACCTAACTTGTCTTCCAGATACTAAAAAAGCTTATTCAAGTATCACTATATAGTAGTGCTGTCAGTTAAGCGCCTTATTAACGGCGTTACCTCAAACCCATTTTAACGGTGTCAATTTTTTATCGCGAGATTAACGTTCTTTTTGGACGTGCTAACTTTGTAGTTTTTTACATGCTGTTGCAACAACGTTAGACAAACTGCAACCCCACACCAGATCTACCCGGAAACAAAACAACACTTGCTGCACACACTTGTTTGGGCGTGCGAGTAGTAGGCTAACGTTACGTTTCGAGCGGATGGCGAGCGTTGTGCGCTTCTCCGTGTCCAACGCAGCCTGGATCATTTCTCGACGCACTCCCCACATCCAAGTAATGATGTATGCAGTGTTACCAAACAGTGTTACCGAAAAATGTGCTATGACATTAATGCGATTAAATATTTTGTTTGACAACACTATTATATAGGCAAATTACTTTGTATTATAGAGCATGTAAACGAACATTCTTACTCACTGGACCTTCGACATTTTATTGTCTCAGCAACTTCTTGTTGTATTTTCTCTGCTTTGTGTCGATTGGTTGTAAAGTACAGAATTGTGTGACACAGTCTCATTCAAATGCAACACTTGACTATGCTGCTTAAACAGATGGTGATGTCAGTGAAATGGCAACAGGAACAAAGCCTGACCTCTGCTATTTCCGGATTCACAACTCGAATCAATTCACACACAAACCGCTGATTTCTTGTTTGCCAGGAGCAGAGTGTCGCTGGAAATGTCAGAATGATAATAACTTTCCAGCAAGCAAGACAGCTTTTATACAGCAATACAAGCTGATTCTTATATAGCTAAAAGTAAGGCATTTTTTCGACACAAACTCGAGAAAAGGTGTGGAGAATTGTGTCTGGATGTCTCTGGAGACTTTTCATTTGAATATGATGAACGTAGAAGGAGATTTTCTTGATGAGATACATTCACAGACGCAGGAGGATCTCAAGAGGATCCAGGCGTGAAAGAGGTTTGAGCGTGCAGGAAAGAGGACACTCACACTCTCACTTGCTGAGTTATTATCCAGAGATTATTGTGCTGTGTTCACACATGTGCTCACTTGGACGTTATTCAGAGATTAGCAGGCATAGGAATCTGAGAAGAATATCAGGACGACCTCTACAGACCTCGGTGTTTACACACCATTCTCTCAAGTTCTGTTTCCAGACAGCGCAGTTCTGAAAGCTTACAATCATTTTCATTATCAGGTCTGTATATTGAAACTTCAAAATAACATCATATATGTATTTTTAATTCAAATATATGATGATTATTTTTTTTTACTGATTTCTCTGTGACTTGTGTCTGGTGTGAGTTGGAATGAAGTCATGCGAGGAACAGTGGTGCAGTTAGGATTTTGAACAAAAATACAACCTGGACAATTGAATGGGATGAGGAGCTGTAAGACGCAAATAAACGAGGAGGAGATGTTTGATTCCAAAAGCCAAAACGTGAGGAAGTAGTTTCCTTCGAGACACGCTTGGCCGTCGCCTTTGTACCACATTGTGAAACAGAACATTCTGGCTTAGACACTGCAGCTGTTGATTAGTGTGCAACCACACTCGGGTAGAGAAATGAACGTGAATCACACAAAAACACAGAGCGAGGGGAATGCGCTGCTTAACCATGCACAGAGTGTCTGTTACATTTGTGCTCAGGAACGTCTCATTCACAACACTTTTGTCCTTGCTTGCAACATTAACCTCCACCAGTTTTTCCCAGCGGCGACGAGGGAGCCAATCAATTTGCACGCTTTGTCAACCTCCAGTGCCTCCTCCTCCTTCTGAGACTCCAAAAAAAAATGAACATCCTGCATATTCATCACCAGTGTGCAGATTTTCTGTCTTTCATTTCTTCAATTATGTTGCTTTTCCTTTCATCGTCGGCTCTGCCTCTCGTTCAGCAAATGCCCGTACATTGTGTATAAACAGTTCTGCAGGCTGCTGTTTCTTTCTAGTATATCTGTGAAGGAAGATAGTCACAAACTGTCTCTCTTACTAGGACAGAGATAATTGGCATCAACGTCGTGAGACCATTGCCACGCGCTGGTTTTCTGCACTTTTAGATTTAAATAAAAGCTTAAATAGTCTTCAGAATTGGCTGTTGTTACTGTGTTAAACGCTCATCTCTCTCCTACCATATGACCATCAATACAGATTCTTAAGACACCTTCGTCTCTCGAAACCTTCCCCCAGCAGCTTTTCCATCACAACTATTACTAGAGTCTTAGAATTTAATTGAATATGTAATAGCGCAAGGGACCGGAGTGCAGCTCGGCTCATTGGCGTTTGTGAAGCGTGGGCAGGTGACCGGAGCTCCACACACGTGACACACGTGCAGATCCCACACTATGAGCTATGAGTCCAACCGTTCTACACAGAAATATGACTGTGAGATCTGCAGGACGATGATAAACAAGCAGCTCGGCAAACAAAGTGTAAATAACACGATTGAAACACGTGGTGCATTGTGATTGAAACTGTGCCCTCTGGGCTCGAATTGATTGTCCATTTCAGGACTGCCAGTCTAATAAATAAACAGAAAGGAGACAAATGATGTGCTAAACTATTTGCTATTCCCATTTAACGTGAGAACCCGATCGATGTTGCAGGATCAAGCGTGGCACCTTGTTGTTTGCCGCACTCGTAACACCATGCTGCCGCTGAGGAGTGACCACAACAATTAGCTGTAAACAGTGAGGAATGGCACAACGGGCAAAAAAGAGCCCAGAGAGGAAATCTGTGGAGGAGGAGGAGGAGGAGAGTGCACAGGCTGAAAACTCTCAGAAATCTGACGGGATGATGGGGAGGAGCAAAGGTGCACTCGTCAAGTTCTTGTCTCTCTTTTTCTGTGACGGGGGCAAAGGGGACGGCGAAGGCTTCAGTGAAAAGTCAGTGATGATGAGGACAGAGGCACTGTGGAGCAATCGGAAACAAAACAAACAATGAAACAGAGGACAGTGGAGTCATTTTACCTTACATCTTCATCTGTGCATCCATCACTGAAGTCTCGGTGCGTCTCCATATACTTTATATTCAGCGCACTCTCCTTGAAAGCTTTTTGTATGCATGTGTAATGTAACATGTAGGAGTCACACACTGTATAAATAATTTCTTCCTACGTTTTCGACATTCAATACTGATGTAATCTAGGGATGCGACATGTTCGGCCACAATGAAATGCTGGATGCAAAGTAAATCCTTTAGCTACATACATAAATGTTCCTATAATTCATGTTTCTTATTGTTACCATAATTAAGTTTTGTGAAAAGGATGAATTTGTCAGAGTACAGAGGTGTAAACAAGCTTTAGCTTTATCAAGGATTTCAGAAGTTCTTTTGTCTTCATATTTAGTTTGGTCTATTAACCAAAAAAATAATACACTAAAATAATAAATAATTTTATCTCATCTCAAATGGTGCAGTGTAACTATTGTTAGCTGGGACGAACTATGGAGCCCTTCTGCCCCTTATATAGTATATATATATATATATAGATATTGGGGTGAATAACATAGCCCATAGTCCATGTTATGTGATTTAGGGGCCAGTGTTATTTGGCTTCAGGGCCCCATTAAAACAGTATGATGAAGAGGCTTGGGCTTCAGGGCCCCCTGAACCTCTGGGCTCCTGGGCCCCATAGGCCCGTGTTGCTTATTGGTCTAATTCTGGTGTCTGACAACAAATCAAAATTGCAATTTGAATGCAGTGCAGTCAGCAAAGTACAAAGGCTGCAATTTATTTCAGTTTTTTCTGCTCTCACGTTGTTCTAATTGCAAGGCGTTCTAAATAAAAACAACACATAAACATAAAGGCGAGAAACTATTTACACCTTAGTTCTCATCCTTGCATTAGTAAATATCCTGATGGTATCTCTTCTTTTCTTTGTATTCATATGCGTTTCAAGTCAGAACCATACCATCAACGTCTTTCAGTGGGATTTATTCATAAACGTCTCTGGTCCTGAGCCTCGATTATGTCAAAATAACGTAATTAAAATTCACTAATTAGTTTAACAAATTAATTTTGTTTCACCACTTTATCCCCTGCAGTATTTCATGATCAGCCCAGGAAATTGTTTTGACAAAACCTTAAAAAAGAGACACTAATTTACCCCAGGTACAACTTGAATTATTCCTTAAAAAAAAAAAAAGTTGTTTTTATTGTATATATTATACTGAATGGACTGAAAATACAGTGGCTGGACTGTATTTAGCGCAATCCGGATGAGACTGTCTTTGTGTGTATCATTCATGATTATTATAAACAGAAAGGTTACCCAGGAAGCTGTGGAGTTATGACCTATTTCTTTTTTCTGAGTGCAGCTGCTCCCTCGACACTGAAGTCATAAGGAGGAGGAATATACACAGAATGCATGATTTACTCTCATGCATTTACAATGCATCAACAGTTGGAACAGTAGACAGCGTAAAGAGGGGCTATCACAGGCGCGCAGTTGATGTAAAAGCAAAGTAGATGTTGAATTGATGCCGCAGATGGATTTTAATCAAGTCTTCATCCGTGGTGTCTCTTGTGTAAATCTCTGGTCCATAATTTTATTCTATCAGGAATAAAAGCGAGAGGCGGAAAATATATGTTCCTCCCACCGTATATTGTAGAGCTAAATCCATCCATGCTACTCTGTTTTCATTTAAAAAAGCCATAAATTCTGCTCCGGATGTGCCCACAGTCCACATTACTCAGAGTCACAAAAGCGAGACAGGCGTTTTAGTCTGAAGATGAGCATGAAATGGAAATCTTTAAGGAAAAATTATGAATTAACCGGCATTCACTTGCCTGTTGTGTCTTAACAACGTACAACTCAACTATCAGCTGTAAATGAAAAGCTCATTAAAACTTCCTTTCAGTTTCACCTTGGTCTCATAAAAGAAATCCCTGCTCCGACTTCCATCGTTCTTGTTAATGGTTAGTAGTTCTTTGTTTAACAACTGCCGAGGAGAGAGTCAGCTTCCTGTTTGCCCTGTCCACCGGTCACATGGTTTCACTTGTGATATGGAGCTCATCTGCACGCAGAAAATGGCATTTGTTTGGATTTTTCTGCTGTTTTTTAACATCGCAACACGAGTCGTGAATTGGACAAAACTGTGTTTTTGAACATATTTATAAATTTCAAGTACCTTAATCTTAAGCAAACACTTTTTGTACCAATCCTTAATTTCTCAGGCCAATTATACGTCAGATTTTCATTGCTATAAGATGCCGTTCACGTTTTCGGAGCAGAAGCTGCTGAGACCTAAATCTTTGTGGTTAAGAACTTAATAGAGAGGATCTTACATTGTTAAGGGACTATCAATTAGAGCTTTAATAACATCAAGTGCATTGAAAAGGTCAACCAATTAAGTCCATTGCAGAGATGAGTGCTCTATGAGTTGTCAGCTCCAGGTGTGTAATTAGAGCCAGCAGGATCTTGGCCATTTCCAATGAAGGTCGGTATTTTGTAAATGCACCTTTGATAACACAGCAGTCGGTCTAAAAATAAAAAAGAACAGGTCTCAAAAGACTGTGTCAATTAACTTGGATGAAAACAAGGATTATCTTTTACAAATTACAAGGTGGTCAAAATGGGAACATATCTGATTTTAAGGCCTTTTCGTGTGTGATTGCATGTATGTAACCATTAGGGCTGCACGTTATTCCAAATATAAAGAAGTGTGTTGTGTAGCGCAATAATTGGGGGATAATTCAAAGTCTACTTGACACGCAGTGAATACAAATTGTTCCTTGTGCTTGTTTTCTTTCGCCAAGAACTTACCATAAAGTTAGATTTTAATCATTTTTAGTATTTTGTTAACTACAATCCAGGTAACAGGGAATAATCTTGTGTAGATTAGCGGAATATACTCAAAGGTAGGCATTGAGGTGGCATTAATGTGCTATAGCGTTCAACCCAAAGCTAAAAACACATAGAGGCCTATGTTTGTAGCGAGAGAAGACTTTGTACCTGTGATCTGTGAGAAACCCATGTGATTTGGACATTTTTGAAATTCCAACTGAATCCAGTGCGCCGGCGAGTGAAATGTGACCTCGACTTGCACATCCAATGGCACAGTGAACACACTGAGCCGCAGTGTTGCCTGAGCTTGAGCTCAGAGTGTCCGTGGACCGTGAAGCACCTGCAAATTGATTGAAATAACTCCAGAGAAAAGGAAACTGAACTTTATTTGGGTGTTTGCTGTGAGTCGGTGGGAAGGCTTCGTGTGGCTTTCACGCTGAAAATGAATGATCTCATTGTCGCGGCATCTCAATCAACCTTTCAGATGACACCGGGACCAAGACCACCACCCCTCTCCCTTGGTTGGCAACTCTAAGCTGTAATCAGGATTGTTGGAATGTCAATAAGACGTTAAGACAAACACCAGTGGGGGTGATGGAGGTGTCTATCAGCCACTGCATCATTAGCAGGGAGAAAGGGATCAATGAAAACCCAGAGGAAGTCATTACAGTATTTTCTTTATTATTTTGTTAATGAATTACACTTTGAAAGGGCAGTGGTTTGAAGCTCGGAATCATGTCTGCTGTTATGTCTCCATTAAGATGGACGGACACGTGATTGACAGTTCATTCTGAAAGGTCAGAGAAACCTTCAGGTCCTCGAGCGGATCTATGGATTAAGCTAAAGCCTTTCTTTATCTCAGACAGAAAGTCTACTGTAATGATGTTAACCCTGCCAACCTACACTCATGATTCCACAATGTAACTCGTGATGGGGAAAAATGTATATCGCAAACTGTTTTTGAGTCATTTTGAACAATCAATTTAAAAAGTCTGTCAGGATTTAGTCATTTTTCTGTTCACCATGTGTCATTGAAGTGAATCAAAAGCAACGAGCTGTGCGGATATAATTGTTGCTAAATCAGTGTAATTAAACGTGTGGTTTTTCCATCAGCTCGACAAATGACGACAGTTGCCTTTGCTGTTTTGCTGTTGCTTACAGCTGTTCCCATCAGCTTCTGCTGCACTTTGTGTTCGTGTTAACTGGAAAATGTTCAAATATAATTGTTAGGAACGGCCGGATAGAGGTGGAAAAGTAAGGCTGCCGAAGATAATTCTTCCCCTCAGACAGAATCCTGTTTCTGAAGCTGTTTGACTGTCATCATTTATCTTTTCGTCATCAGCGTTTCATTTGGACACTGAAACTTGGAAGAATTTAAATTCATTAAAAAAATGTATGTTATTGGTGTTGGTATAATTCTGCTTCTGTTTTGTTCGCTGTGAACCACAGGGAGGACTTGTATGCACTTAACACAACAGAAAAACCCAGGCTATACTGCATTAAAACCAAATTATTTCTTGTGTGTATCAAACTCATTTTATTATAACGATCCTGCTCCTCTGTGTTATTCACAGTTGCAAGTCTTCATATAATGTGGCTTTTCATGACGCAGTCGTGCCTCTGGTTGAGTAAGAGATGTGTCTCCTGATGCCATTGATATCATTTCTCCCAGTCCATCGTCCTCAACGATGCTAATTTGGCACTGGACATAAACTTGGTTAATTGCGTTAAAAAAAAATAAAATAATATAATGCGTTAAATGTTTAAAATTCATTGCAACACTTAACGCATTAATTTTGACAGCACCAATTATGTTGTATTCAAATGTAAAAAAGAGTTTTTAACGATCTAACTGAAGTGAGTAACCTACAAAACTGCTTCAGCCTCCCAATAAGCACTTAACCAGCACAAAGACACAATAACCCTTGCAAACAAGAAATTCTAATGTGAAAAAGCCTTAAAAAAAAGGAAAGTTTTTATGAGCTCTCGTTGAAATTTCGCCAGGAGTTCATTCAGCGAGAAAAACAAGCTTACTGCTCAAAATGATTTGCACCGTACATCGGAGACTTGGAGTCAAATTCTGGTCCCAAAGGAGAGAGAGATACAAACTCTAATGATTGTTGACAGCGTAAGCTAAAGGTGCGTTTGCTTTCCTTTTTATTATTCCTCGTTGTTGAATAATTAAGACCTATTGATATTTCTTGGCCACCCAGGGTAATGACAGCAATAATTCATATTATGCTGATTACCACGGTGACGGGGGAGTGTAATGCATTCCAAATAGCATGGCTCTTTTCCAGTATCAGAAATGTTAATGGCAGACAGAGGTGTCGATGCACAATGAGGTGATTGTATGAGAAGAATGTAGTATGGCTTCTGTCGTGCCAAAGTCACTGGGGTGTGTTGGTAACACACTAATAGGTATTTCTCTGCGTCTGTGTATTAAGCGGTGTGCCAGGTGATTAGTCATCAGCCGCCTCCTCCGAGTGCTCCTGCGTGGGCTCGTGCCGCCGCATGTGACTGCAGGTTTGGAGGTTTTTCAACTTTTCTCCTCCGTCCTCTGAGAGCCACCGCGGCGCATGAGCCGCCTGGTTAATGGAGGCCTGTGATTACTCCGGAGCCCGGCTGACAGCTCGGCGTGTCTCAGCTCCGATCAGTAACTGACTCCATGCCACGGCTGAGACATGCCACTCAAGTCCGAGGGCAGGACGGTCTTGCCAATTACCCAGCTCGCACTGCTCTCAGCCTGTTAGCAGGATTGGTGACAGAGCTGTATCCTGAATTTGACATGGTGTTTCTTCTCTCTCTTCAACTTGATAGCGGTGATGGATACACCATCGCGGTCTATATATTGCCCTTCTGCTTCCATCTGTGTGTCTCTACACATAGTAAAGTCTGCTTGGCCACCACTTTTCAATCATGTTATGGAGTCAATGACACCTTCTTGTATGGAAACAACTGAAACTAACAGCAGAGAATACCCATATTTTTAAAAAGCAAACCTTTTAAGCCTCTAGCTTTATGATGTGCTCCGAGTTAGGGCTGAGGAATTTCCAATTAGTATCTAATTGTGATTATTTCGACTGAAATTGCGGTATGATTTGCGATGTGAGAGGGAATTGTACTTTTTACACATATTATTATTCTCATTTTCATTTGAGCAACATATTCAAAATAATTACAATGTGATATTTGTGCAGATCTGTGAGAAGCAAATGTGTTTTCTTCAGGACAATATTGAATCTAACGTGGTAGTTGTTCACACCTCTTGGCTTGTAGCAGGTATTTTTTATTGCAATTTTGACAAAAAAAGTAAATCATTGTTCTTTGAGTGATCTCCAATATTTTGACCGCCGATCATTTGTGTGCGATGTAGGGATAAGTGAATGCATGAATGAGGGTGTCTCACTACCACCACAGGATGATACCCTCCTCTCAATGCAAAATAAAACGTGCAAATGATGTTCTGGGCTCTTTTGGGACATTTTAATTCCACTTGTGTTATCTGAGGTCTGTGCCACCCTTGACGTAAATGAAAAACATGGAACTGTTTGGAAATGCAGCGCGTGTTGGCGTGCCACCCGCCACAGACGCTTATTAATCAAGTGAAAAACTCAATTTGATATGAGAGAATTTCATTTGACCTTTTCTGGGGTGTAAGTGGGTCTTGAATGATAAGTTCTCACGAAAGAGCACTGCACATCAATTGATCCCTCCACCTTCCCTGCCTGTTTGTTGCCATAGTTAAGCAATAGCGACGGCGCTTGCAGCATACTAATGACTTTTATAGCCTGATTACGCTTAAAAACTTTCCCTAATGGTCTGTGTCAAGACACAGTTGAGCTGAGCCTTTGCAGTTGGCGTGGCGGTGGTGAAATGTAAATACACCACAGATTGTTTTCCTTTTTCTGACACAATGAGTTCAGCTTGTGTAAATTAGGCTTTTATTCATGTAATGAGACCCTTTTTTTAATAGATTTACAGTGATGTCGTAGTCTCATGTTTATTCATGTTTTTATTGTTTATTGTTTATTGTTTATTGTTGTTGATGTTTTTATTCCGCCTGTATCTGGTCTTCATGAATAGAAAATAATGCATCCCTCACCTGAAAACAGGCTCTGTCACTGATGTAGCAGACATTAGTTTCTATTTAAAAGTGATGCACAACAGTTTTAATTTCCTGAAGTCTTACACCAGTTTCCCTGACCTGACCTGACCTGGTTTTTTTCTTCTTCTTTAATTCTACACAGATAATATGAAGAGAAGGAGCACATATTGCATCGGACAAGAGCCAGCTGTGTCAGGTATACGATACGCTACACTGACCTCAGCTTCCTGTCTATTTGTCAAATCGTTGCTCAGTCAGGGATGCAGCCTATTTCTGGTTTCCAAAGGCCTTTCATAAAAGGTAGTAGATGCATCGGCGCTCTATTTCACAGCACTCTCTCTGCTGGGGGAAAGCGAGAGGTGATTGAAAGCTGAGACAAGGCTTGGATAAAAGTTATTGTTGCCTCTGAGGTTGACCACTTCAATCTTGCTGTTTAATGAAGCATTGGCTTTATCACCCTTGCATGCGTTTACATTGCCCACGTTCCCTTTGTCATCAAAGGGAGTTACGACGTTATTTATTGAAGTGAAAATATGGTACATCCCAGTTTTTTTTTTTTTTATAGTAGCTCCTCTCCCAAGCCTCCCCACGCTGACACAGTATATCATCACTTGTAGTATACACATATTTTCTATGAATGACGTCAACCATGCGATGCAGCAGTTGAAGATACAGCACATATTACTGTGCTGTGGATGACAGTTTTAAACTTTGTCAACAATGTGGAAAATCAGCATGAATATAAAAATGCGAACAATGACTAAACACTGGAGGGCTCAGAGTTCAAATACACAATTAAAATCAGTTAAACACAATAACTTTAATTTGAACTGCACTTGGAACAAATGAACGATATTTTTTTATGGGATTTGCCATTTCGTACAATGAAAGCTCCGTTGCATAACTTATGAGACAAAAACTGCAATTAAAAATTATAACTACATCACAAAATGGACAAAAAGTGTCTAACAGTGTCTGAAAGTGCTATTAATTAACAAAAGCATTAACAGACCTACTGTACCTTATCATTAAAATGTAACTGTGGTGGCTCTGTGTTTATAAATGTTTTTTTTTTGTGAACTGTAATTTAAAAAACACATTTAGAATCACCGAGGTTTGCTGCTGAGAGACACTATTGCTTCAGTAATGTTGTCACACTCTTACATTAACAATTTGAGACATTAAGCAGTGAAAACAAGTTTTTATAGTAGACATAAAGTAGAACGTCGTGGCTGAACCAGTCTACCGGACCATTTCTAAAATTTAAAAACATAGAGCCCAGGTAGAAAAATAGCAGAAATCCCCTGGTAGCAGATGGCTGAAACTGTTTCCATGTATTAAAATACACTTTCAGGATCATATCTGAGAAAATATCGAGCTGTTTAACTTTGGAATTTACCTTTCAATACTCCTGCCGCTGAATAGAGATTTGGTAAAACGGGCCTACAGGGCGTGAGAACCTTCAAAAGGCTTCATGGTGTGTCAGTGAACGCAAGGAGAGTTGAGCCTTTTAGCTAAATTCAAACTCTCTGTGACCATTCATTTTAAAGTGAGGATGACAGACTATGCATTACTACAGGTCATGTTATAGTAGTGAGAAGCTCTAGGCGATTACATCTCTAACTTAAAATCAGTCAGAGGCAGCAGACGATGTGAATGGAGACAACTAAATAATGGACTTAAACAGAGCAGGTGAAGGCAGCAAGCAGACGGAGAGAATTGGTCAGTCAACATAATTAAACAACAGCTTATTGTCAGATTAATCGATAATTAAAGGAAGTTAGTTGCAGCCCTGAAAGCAGCATCAGTAATTCTTAAACCGGCTCCTTGTATATTATAAAAGGCAAACCGATACCTACAATCGTGATAGTGCTCTTGAATTTTATCTTTCATTTCTGCCAAATGAAAATAAGGCAAATTTCAACACACTCTGGATCTTTGTATGATGCTGTATTTTCTCTGTGTTTTCCATTGCGTCTAATGCCAACAGCCCACAGAGAGAAAAACAGTTAGCATGCATATGTCAGATGCTCCATGTGCGCCTATGTGCGCTTCCTAAGCGCCACGGGCAGGGAGTCTGTGGAAAGGTCACCTCTCACGTCGAGTAAAATGGAGGCAAAGCGAAGGCTTTCGCTTCTCCTCATCATGCCCGCGTGTAGCCACTGCTGAGCATTCGTGACTGCTGCTTACTCCCACTCACCTAATCACCACTTAGCATGCTAAATTAATACATGAATCATATTAGTAATCTGCATATAATTTGCATTTTGTAGCCTTGAATAGTATTTTGCCATGATGTAATTTCCCGTCGCAGCGCCTCTGCAGCCGGACTCATTGTGTCTCCAGCTTCATAATGATCAAAAGCTGTAATCACACCGAGATTCCAGTTTTTAAACCCATCAGCGAGGGAAGCGGCGACATGAAAATGTAGTGGTACTCACCTAATTGAAAAACATCTGATTTTCGCTGAGGAAGAAAATGATAGGGATCTCTTTTTCGCAGACAGCGGCTTGTTTTCTAAAATTAGGCTTCAAAGCTGGATGTAATCACATATTACATATGACGGGAGTTGCAGTCTGTAACATAAACACCAAATCTGAATGCATGGCTGATTCATGCACAACCTCCTGTTGAAATATTCAGGCCTGAATGTGTTGATGGGCTTTGGGGGTGGAGCAGTCTGCATCACAGAAGCTTCTTTGAACTTCTCCCCACATCAGGAGTCATGGAGTCGCAGTGAATTGTGCATGAATGTACACCGACTGTTAAAAGGGAAGTCCGTTTTGTGGCGTTTTATGCAGTGCTTTCATTTATAAAGTCCACTTTCTTGAAATATTCAGCGAACCCAGGAGATCATTTTTCTGACACGCCGAAGGATTTGATTCTTCGTTCCGTTATCTGGTTGGTGAAGTAGAAACTAGAGAAGGAGACACTGTGATGAATTGCACTCAGCACACTTGAGCAGTTTCAGTGGAGCAGCCTATAGTGACAGATCTAGATATGAGTCTAATATGGGAACATGAATTAGCTTCCTTTATGAGGCTTGAAAAAATTGGTCTCTTTGTCTGACGGTGTTAATTAGTGTGTGCGCAAGGGTCAAATGCAAAATGCCTTGTTAGATTGTGGACGTAGCATCAGAATAATTTGTCTCTATCTATACAAATCTGAAAATATTGCTTTTGATTTCATCATAATGCTGCATATGAAATTTCCCATGGATTCATTGCTCATCGCGTTCAATTTTCTTCCTAATTGAACAGTACATTCTAGGGAATCAGCTGCAGGCGTTATTTGCATAGGATCATTATAATTTATCAAAGACACCACAGCAGGCTCTTCATCAAGTTTCAAGAGCGATTTCTCCATCTTTTTTATCTATGAATACATTACGGCGAGCGGCCCATACATCTTTTTAGGCTGTCCTTCAAGCCCTCGAATGAAGTGCAAGCGCAGGGCGCAGTTTGTCACGCGCGGTTTCCTCCGCGCTGTGTGTTCAGCGTAAACTGCAGCCAAACGCGGTGAGATATCGGCCTCGGCGCGGCCACAGGCAGTGAGTATTTGACGACGCTGTGACACAATGCCTAATACAGTGGTGAAGAAGCCGCAAAGATGGACACCTCTGTTTTCACACTGTGGTTGTAGCTCATTAGTCGATTTCACTGATCAATCATGGTTGAATTATTGTGGGTCATTAGAAGCATAAACTCTGATTGCTGGCCTAAGGGGGAAATCCATTTCGGTGCGATGGGAGGTGAAGTGCAGATGAGTGGCAAATCGGTGTGTGGCTTAGGTGTGAACTCCACTTGATGGCTTTTATTGTCAATGAAAATAGCCATTTATACCCAAAGATATAGAAAAGTTGATTATATTTTCTTCTTATTTTAGTCCATACAGCCAGAACCATGGCAGCCTCTGTAGTACATGTACAGACTAGAAGCGCACACACACACACTCTGCACAATTTCAGAGCAATAATAAAACTATTAGTCCTTTATTACATGGTTGACTCACTCACTGACTGGCATTGTTTGATATTATTCTATTTCAAAGGGTCTCTTTGTGGTTATGGCATGGGAACAACAACAAGTAGGCCTCCTAAAGTGTCTTCGGATCAATGGAGTGAGTCCTTTATAAGCTTTACAAACATCACAGCGGGAAAGGGCAATCTCAGAAGATTATACTTGTCAGATTAAATGAAAGTGTGGTGGGGTTTCAATTGGCAAGCAGCACGGGGGCCGCTGATCCAAACAATAACACCTCGCTGCTTTTGAAAGCAGAGGGCAAAAGCTGTGGCTGCGTCTCGCAAGTTGTCTTCGGACATATGCAAGTTGATTTATAGTAAGTGCTCCGTGGGACGAAAGGGTGATTAATTCAAGCGCACACACGTTGTTTGTCTTGGCTGATGCGTGAGTCACCGCAGCATCCCCACAGGATCTCACCTGCAGTCATATCTCTCTGCTGATGTACAAGATTCCACCTCATGTCTTGGATCGAGCAGGCTGAAGGTCACGACAGGGTCAAGTAGTAAATGCAAATCAGGTCTTTGATTTAAGCTGTGGTTGGGTGGGGGTGCATGCAGCTACGAAAGATCTGATAACGGCAGCTATGAAACTGGCAGACACCCAGTATAACCTCTGTTGCATTATATGTTCTCTTCAATAGCTCAATGCCTCTAAACGCTGTACATTTACAGGCTCTTCTGATTGTTATGTTCTGCATTTAAATGCATGGTATGTCATTGCTGCTACTAGGTGTCTCTCAATCCAAACAAACACAAATGACCTAGTTTGAAGACACTGGCTAACTAGTATTACCAAATATTTCGTCCTTCAAATTCAAATTCAAATTCGTAAGATTTGATCAGGCTGATGATGTCATCAAAAGGCAACTCAAATTCAAAGATTATATTTGTTGAGCAGAACTGTTTCCAGTCAACATTTCCACGGTGTCTTCATTCTACAGGCTGCTTGGTCCTCTGTGATAAACTCCTCATCTCCCTCTGAGCAGGTTCAGCAAATCTAAAGCAGTCCTCGCGATCAATGAGATCGATCGATGGGTCTGCTCCAAACCTCACTGTGTATAAGGCGGTGTCCACCTCGGCTTACTGCTTTTTACAGCTGCAGTGTTTAACCTGGACCGTGGAATGGGCTCTGTGAGTCTTCTGATTCCCCAGAAATCAAACAGTGGACACTTGCGAGGTTAATATCTTTAAAGGAGGCAGCAAATAGTGTTGATGGTGACTTTTGAACTGGACTTAGCACAGTGCAGCGTCTACCTATGCGGCGCGTGACCACTTATTTGTTTTTCTTTTTGTTGCGGTAATACTATACGTACCCTCTGGAGCAGAAGTGTCCGCCGGGCTCTGCCAGTCTGAGCATCACTTGACAAATCTGCACTTCCTTTTAAGCGAAGGTCGCAAGCTGCTTTTGTTCTAAAAATCGGCCGAGTGAATCCGCTCCGCCGCGAGTTGCTTTTCACTTAGCTGTTAATTTAAGGTTTTTGGCTGACGCATCCTTCCGAGGACTGCAGAAGCAGTCGGTCACCAGCCTACTGCAGTTTTAACCACTTCATTGGCTCATAGTTCTGCTCTCAATCAGCACTTAATCATATATGGAACCAACAGAATAAATGAAGCCGAGTCATTTATTTGCTTGTTTTCCTTTTCGTCTCCTAAGGTCAGAGTGTTCTTGTGTGGTAGTGTGTAAAACACACAATCTTGAGCACTTAAAGGACAGGAGAGAGTTATCCAGTGAGCAGAGCCATGTTGTGTTCATAGTTACATGCGGCGAGAATTGCCACAGACCTGTACGTTGGGGACACGGAGCAACACATAAGTGTCAAGTGCATGAGTCAGAACAACAACCTTTGGCCAGAGAAGACTGATAGTTAAATAGAGTCCAAAGAAACCATCTTAGACCAGCAACAGCAACAATCACAGGCCATCGAACAGCAAAGGTGTACTGTAACACCACTTATCAGCTTGGCACCTTCATATTACCACTTAGAATAGAATGAAGTGCCAACAGCACTACCAGGGCAGTTTAATGGATATTATAAAGGACATTAAAATGTGTCCTGTATTGCCAATATGATAATGATAGCAATAGCGATTAGGCATTTCATATAAGCCACTCCATGATCTGTTCTTTGCTTTCGTACTAAGCTTTAAAATAGAATATGAAACACATGCGCCGTTGCCTCAATTGTCAAATTGAGTATTGATTGTTTTGGTGCCTAAAGGAGCATTTCAAATGACTCTCAGGGTCAGAGTGAGAATCCTCAACCACTGTCTAAAAAATTGTGCTGTTCAAAACAGACATTTGCAGTCACACCACAATTGTCCATTCTCAGCTCCTCTTGCATGGTTAAACTCCTTTGCCCTCTTCTGCTTTGCCCATTTACCCCTCCAGAGGTGTTTTTACACACACACACACACACACACACACACAAGCAACACACCGTGTCTTAAAACGGTGTTTGATGTTCAAAATGAGCCAGCGCGTGTGGATTGTGAGGCTTCCTCCTTATCCAAATCCTTCAGTCTTTTGTGTTTTGCGTACACTTAACCATGCATGACGTTGATAAAGCCTCACTCAGTGCAGATGAAAAGGCCCTGCTTGCACACACTGACAGTACACTTCATACGGGAGCTTTTATTCACTGCAATGCCTTTAATCGTGGGGCGTGTCATGAGGTGCGTCTTGGCACAATAGTGTTTTGATGCTTTATAAAAATGAGAATAGGCATGGCCATTTATCACATTCACCTTCATCAATGTAATGAGTAATGTTTGTGTTATAAAAGGTAATTAAGCGCAAGTTAAAAGGAGAAAAGAGAGTGCAGAAAAGTGAACAGAAAGCCAAGCAGAATAAGGTAAAAGATGATGAGACTGACAGAGAAGGAAAAAGTTCAGGTTTTTTGCACTGCAGTAGACTGTGCGTGTCTCCTCACCCAGACTTTTCCCCACTGCGTTCATCTGTTGGTTTCAGTTTCTCTGCTCTGCCTTGGTAAACATGTTGACGCTCGCTTTTAAATTTCAGAACATTTCTGTTCTGCCGCTTCAACTGAACTGGGATAGAAAGTCAGCCCTGAACTTTTAAAGTTGTGCTCACAATTATTTCTCTGGACGTAAGCACTCTGTCAGACATGCTCGCTCTTCGCTCCTATCTGTGGGAGTGCAGGCAGCCTTCTGTGGTGGGTCAAAGTGGGCTTGTGTCGGTGGCATGTTGTGTTGAGGTGATTGTTGGGCTGAACTCAGTATGAAGAGGCAATACTGTGATGCTGGATACACTGAGCGGAGATTGCTATTTAAACTGTATTTAACAACCAATTTGGAACCCACAGCAACTTATTTACTGTATGTGCTGAAACTCATTTCAGCATCAATTGAATAGTGAGCAGATTTTAACGTCATAAAATAGAAAGATTTGGCCTGTGTATGTTTGCCACTTCTGAGTCTAAGGTAGAGCTGTCGCACATATTCCAATGCTGTGCTTTCATTGTCTTTTCACACCCACCGCCGAGTGAACTATACTCTCTCTGTGATTGCCAACTTCATGGTTTAATTGTGCTTTGCTTCAGCTGTTTTATGATGTTTTCCCTCTTTAAGAACACATGAGTCTTAAGCAACACGATGCATTCTGTGCCGTGAGGGTTTGGAGTGACAAAACAGCTCATCACAGAAGGAGTGAGTGATCGCAGCGATATAAATGGCTTCACACATTTGTGTGGTAAAAGAAAAATAAGTACTAGCACAGCCCTAATTTAAAGTGACAACTTCAAATGTCTTGTTTTGCTCAAATAACAGGCTAAAATAAAAGATAAAGATATTCATTGAGGGGTTTTTATTAGATAGATATAGAATATTATGTATGATCATTACTCAAAAGTAATCGTGTTATTCAGCAATTTGTTTTTAATGTCAATCAAAAGGTAAAATATAAATCTGTTACTAGCTGAAACTCGCTTTACAATAACGTGTGTGTATATGACTTACAGTACACTCTGCATGCATACAGTAGATACATCTGTTCAATTGTATTTGGCGTCTGCTGAGTCCAGAAACCAGGCAGTTAATGTGGCTGCCTCGGATAGTATTACAGCTTCTTGATATAGTTGCAGGTGTTTGATTCAGTCAGCAATGAAATTCCCTTGTCACAGATATAGTTGCCCGCCGCACTATAGCTCACCCTGTTACAGCATAAGAACCATGGCATGCCATTTACTGAAACACCATGTCTTCGCCGTCTGCAGTTTTCTGTGCATCGGTAGCTCGAGTCTCGAAAAGGGAAGGCAGGCATTTATTTTGTTTTTGTGCGAAGCTAAAAGAAAGAGTTCAAGGTCTGAGCAAGGACTCAAACACTCCCTTCCCCCCGCACGGAGATAATGATGGCCCTCCTCCCACCTCCACCTACCTGCCTCCCTCCTGTCCTCCATTTTGACACAGAGCACCAAGGTCAGATCCAACCTTGCTGTGACTTGCAAATGGGCGCAGAGCCGCTCTTCACACAGCTACAGGGAGGAAAAAAACGCCTGCAGCTGATGGACCAACAGAGGAACATGCCTGAACACACACACACACACACTGAAAGAGTGCATCTGCAGTGGGTCACAATCCTTAGGTCCAGATCACAAGGTCCAGAAAGCAATATAACCCCCGAGACAGCTCCGCCATTCAGCACTCTCTCCTCTGCTCCTCTCCCTCGCCGCCTGTCACACCTTCAGCATAATAAGTGTCTGCTGCATTCGCACCATGGCACAGTGTGACCCCCTCAGTCATCAGTGGCATAACCCCGCCCTCACTCACGGGCAAAACCAATTTACAATCCGCCCACCTCAGCGCTGCCTCTCAGTGCGTCTGCATCACCCCAACCGCCATTCATTCCGTTGCTTATTTACGACCCCTGGCCCTTCAATGAAGACCATTATGGAGAGGATAATACAGTCAAACCACTTGGCTTGGACCCCACTCTTATTACTAACGGCTTGTCCAGAAAGACAAGGGAGGACACACAGAGTGAGAGAGAGAGATTAGTGTTGGGTGATAATGTATGTGTCGTTGCCGGCACGAGCGGCTTTGTCTCTCAGGGGACACCTGAAAATGCGCAGTGCGGTGGGGGCCCCCGTTGTGAAGGCAGCTGTAGTTGAAGTGGAAATGACAAAAGGGACTCTGAAGCCCCAGTTGCCTGGAAGGACTGACAGACCAGAGGGGAGCTTGAGAAGCAGGAGGGATGGTGATGCTGAGTTTTTCTGGCTTGCTGGGTCACTCGGGGCATTTTTTTTCCTCACCTTGGGATGCTTATTCACCTTGGCATAATAGAAAAAAAAGAGATGAGGTAAACATGGAACGCAGCAAACCTCCCACACAGAGAGGTGAGTGCTACAACTGTTAGTTGAGTAGATGCGTATTTATCCATCAGATTCATTATTTAATGTATCAAGAAGGGACAGAAAGATGCAGATCCTTTCAACTTCCTTTTTTTTTTCTTGTTGGAGAATCAACTTCAGTCCTTTCAAATTTGTCTCAAAAACCCACTGGCTGAGTCAAAAGTATACACGCTGCTCAAGGCTGGAAAAAATAAAAAGTCTTCCTCTGAAAAGCTGACAATTTAGAAATGCAACAGTTCTTCCTGACAAGGCGTACAAAAGAGAAGGGCCTTGTACACTTTGGAAGATTCTGCTTTAGAACGTTTTTTTTTTTTTTTCAGTTCTGCAGCTGTAATGTGCAAGCACACATGCAGGATGTGTGTTCAATAGTTGTAATCACTAATGTGTGCAGGTGGGCAGATTCCTGTACTGTTGGCGCAACAAACATTCTTAAAGTTTCTGTGTGTGTGTGTGTGTGCGCGTGCATGTGCGTCCATGATGCAGAGGAGTTATGTCATAAACTTTGCTTACTGTAACTCTCCTGGCATCCCGCTTTGATGTGAATCCAGCAGGAGGAAGAGTGATGTGGTACATCATACATGTGTGTGGGTGGTTGCAGTGTGTGCCGGCAGCATGACTTGCAGCAGGTGGGTGTGCACGGACACCATTCAAAAGTATGGCCATTGCTAGTTAAGTTAATGCTACCTGATAAAAAAAAAATACAGGGTTACTCTGCTTCCTGGTTGCTGGCAGATGCACCAGCGATGCAGCCTTCCTGTTTCCGACAGTAGGTTACCAGGGGACACTCAGCTGGCGGCAAGCTCAAGGACAGAGCTCACTATCAAAGTGAACAGGATCCTCAGCTTCTCTTCATTCTCTCTTCTCTTTGATGGCATACCTTTATTCTACCTCCCTATAGTTTAAGTCAAAGTGTGGTAGCTACTGGCATGATTCAACATGTCCTGACACATTTTATCCTGGATGGAGTCGATTCATCCACATGTGAGGACACCGCAGCTGTTTTCACATCATACTCAGAAATATATGAACACTTTTTGTTTCCTTTTAAAAGGTTAGTCTGCATAATAAAAGGGATGGTATAGCTAATATGGGGAGGGGGAACCTGAACCTGATTTGTTACAGCTCACTGTGTTTTTGTCGTCAATTTTTGCCCATTTTATTTGTTTAGAACCAGTCGATGAAAATCTCCTTTTCATGTATATTTTGTGTAACAAATATGTATTTGTCTAATGCAGATGGAAGCAGGAGTTCCATTAACCAAAATAGAATTTCCCTCATTTGTTCATTCATTTTCATTTTCTGTATATATCGACTCATTCGCTCTTTGTCCATCTTTGATTGGATGAAGTGAATGTAATGGCATACAATTTCACCAGAAAATCAAACGGAGCTCCAAATAAGTGACCGCTGCACTCCAGGCTGAATTAATGCCAATGCCAAATAACACAATAACACACTTTTTTTTAATGAAAGACAGAGCTGATTAATAGATTCCTTGGTAAACGCTGGTTGTTTGTGCCTGATCGCTGCTGAATGTCTTGCACTTGATGCATCTAGACATTGAATATTTGCAATATACCTGTGTGATAGCTATCAGATAATACATCTATTATATGGTTTTGATGTACAGAAAATACATAAATTAGTCCAAAATGCATCCAAAAAGTGTAGAAACTAGATTGTTTTACTCCCTAACATGAGCAGAATTAACATTCCTTTGATTATTCGTAAGCGTGGGAAGTCTTGAAATCTTCTGACATATCTTTGAACTCAAAAAACAGCCAAAAGCAGCGTAAACATGTGTTTAAATCTTCATCATGAACAAATCTGCCTGAAGGCTTATTATTACAGACTTTTCCCCGAAATAGCCGGCGTAAAATCAACCTAGCAGTGGTATTAAAATCAGATTCTCTAAATATCAACCCATTTAAAATGTAATTAAAAATTGAATGCGGAAATGCCATAAAATATTCAGTCATAGCTCATGTGTTGTATCGCTCCATATAAGCTCTTCATCTAAGGAGGTTATTGTGCATGAAATGAGAGGTGGGAGTAAAACAAGCCTGGGTGAATAGAAGTGAAAATGATCTGCCATGCAGTGTAATGACCTGCCTTCCTACGCCCGTGCAATTTAACGCTGGCTCTGCAGGACATACTCCGTGCCCATGTAACGTATACAGCTTTACATCCAGGGTCATGTAAGCCTTTAATGAGTCAGGCACTGATGAGGTTGTGAGAAGTAATTAATTCTCCCAGCAGTGGGAAAGTTTGCTGTCAAAGTGATACACATCATGCGAAACCACGGTGCTCGTGTAATTGCCCGACTTTTCTTTTACTCCTTTGTGTCAGATGATTAAATCTAGATGAGCTTATGAAGTGTTACGTGGCAGAATCTCCCTTTTTCACAGCTGACTTGTGATGGAGGTAACAGTTCAGGTGTCAATAATTGCATTAACTATGGCTCTCTTCTTTGTAATGACCCATTAAGTGTAATAAGCCAAAACACAGCTCCACCAAGCATCATATTTACTATTTCCATCTGTCATACATGTGAACATAATATTGTCGTAAGTAATAAGTAAGTGGGGCTTTTCAAAGTCAAGAAAGAATGTTCAAAAAGTTGAATTTCAAGGATATTACATCACTGAGCCCCAGTGAGGAACTGTTTCAATGTGCGGATGCTTCACTTTCTATAAAAGTTTGAGTCCCTCCCACAGAGCTTTTACAAGCATGCATGTTGTGTATCCATCAGTGAAGAGCAAGTACCCACAATCCTTCAAATGTAACAGTTAAAATATATAGAAAATAAATAACACCTACTGTATATACAGTTGGAAAAGAACATATAAAAGAAAACCACTACTCGTGCTGCTCTAACATGAAATATGGTTTCTGTGATCAGATCTGAGGATGTATTTAGGATGGATTGGGAGCGTCCGGGCCTATATGTGATCTCCTTGTAATCAAATCACTCAGAATGGATGTTTATACCATGTCTGAACAGGGTCATGTTCTGTGCCAGACGACAGGCCGGCCGCTTTGGGGTTTTTCTGTGGCTGATGCCAAATTGTTGGAATCAGGGCAGCAGATGGCCGATATATAATGACATTTTTTTATTTTTTTTATTTATCAGATAAAATAGAACGGTCTCACAGACAGATCACCATTTCTTCTTCACCATTATTTTAATTGTGATATTAATACATATTTGTGTTTCTTTCCCACCCAGAGGCTGGAGCAGTGTGCCACTGCCCGTGCAGGCCCGAACCCTGGCAGGAGAGTGACGGACACAGTGGACAGACAGTGTATTGTTAGCGCTGCCAAAGAGCCTGGAGCAAACACCAGCGTCTAAATGGCCGGAAAGTGACATTTGCAGGTACGATCCCACGCTGTGTAATGTGCTGCAGCGCAGCAGCTAATTAGCCATTTAGCCGGCAAACTGACTTCTGCTATGTACTTCACCACTAAATAGTAGTTTGGTGGTTATTCAACAAGCTGAGGTGCAGACAAGTTGCTCTTTTGTGATGTCTGCTTTGTGATGTCTGTGTGGATTAGGGCTGTCAAAACATTTCTGAAAATCAATTTGAACCTTATAACAGATATTTATTTATTTAAAATCAAGGAATGAATGTAGCATAAACCATTATTTGCATTTAAATTCAAATAATGTTTTAATGACTTTCTTTAAACCTTAAATACAGTTTATCTCCTGGGAAGTACAAATGTGGCACTAAAAATGCATCTTTCTTATATTATGGAAAAAAAAAAAAATATATATATGTATATATATACATATGTATATGTATATATACAATTCTAGGAATAATAACAGAACACATGCCCATGTTAAAGTGCAGGCTGACTATCAAAACCACCAAGGCCAGTAGAATTAGACATCAGCTGAAATGGCAATTATGTCTTACATGAAATGATAACAACACAAGTACAGTGTATGTACCATCTTTGTGCCAGTTCCATTTCAAAAAGGTGCACATATGCACAGTGCTAATATTAAAAAAAATGTCTTCAGAACAATTTTTTACTCCATAGAGACAATTTGGCTCCAATGTGGCCAATGGTTGCAACCATGTTTAACGAGCACTGTCAGTGCCAAGTGTGGTTCATTTTTACCTTGATTTTCCTTTTGTTTGCAACATCCAGAAAATGGTTAGCACATGCCTCGAAATAGTGTCTATTTGAATTATTATTATTTTTTTAACACTTTAAATTATTTAAATGAATGTAACTGTGAATACTGGTAGTAATCATATAGGAGGTGCATAAATCTACTTCTCTCTCAAATCATTTGATTTACATTATATTGAGAAGTTTTAGGAACAGATTATGTGTCCTGAAAACTTCCAAGTGAAATTTCTTGATTGTTTTCAGTAAAATGGATGTGGTTCATTTAGTCATTGTGTAAATGCCAAAAGCAAGCAAGCATGTTAGTTTCGGGAGGAATCTCTGTTTGTGGGTGTGAGCACATTTGATTGACAACTAGGACCAGTTATGAAATTCTGATGAGTGCATCCCAAGTGTGCAGCACTCACCTTTGCCCTTGCTCAACTCCAACAGCTTCAGTAACCTGAGACGTTCCGTGTGCACATCACACACAGCAATGGGTTTAAAACTGCAATTATCGTCCTTGTTTTTCATTAAACAGAATGGTCGGGGCACGAATTATCACAAGGGAGAAATTGGTTTCTAAATTTCAGAAGCTGGCAGTGGAGAGGGATGGAAAATGAAAACTGAAGCTCGAGATGGACAAAGGAAAAAAAAAAATCATCAGTTCCTCTGTCTCAGAGTCTCCTCGTTTAGCAGTGGATGATTAAAGATGCTATTTGACCCTGGATTGAGCTGCAGAAGCCTGAGAAATGAAATTGTATCTAATGAAGAAGACGTTGGACTTTCCACTATACCGCGGAAAAATAAAGGTTAGCTCTAAATATATTCACATGTGGAAAGACGTTTATTTATATAATGTAGGGACAAAGGCATGTTTCATTCCACAGCATCTCTAAATAAATACACCAGGGCTCGGAGTTTAACCATACTGCACAAAGTGTTATATTCACCGCACCAAGTTGTCAATGAAGACATGTATTCATTATGTGTAGTTAGCAGGAGAGGGACTATTGTGTCCAGGACTAGTGTATCACATGGCTACAAAGACTTTTAAGAGTCATTAAGAGGTTTCCTGCAGTTTTCTGTTTTATTTCAACCAAAGCACGACATTGGCATTGTCCTTCAAGTGCCCTAACAAGACGCTGTGGGTCACGTCTGCTTGCTTCAATTTCAAAATAAAGGTATTTGTTTTGATGCTTAGCGATATGTAATTCACAACAGAACATTTATGATGCAACATGAATCTATAAATATCAAAAACAAACTTTAGACATTCAGTCTGTCAGTAAACACACGTCCTATTTATTTGCTCAACGGCGGTTTGGTGAATAAATGTTGCAGATATGTTAATGTATCGTGTTGAAATTAACATTTCGATGCTTTTTCTGCATGCGTAGAAAATATGCACCCACAGATTCATTATTCCATATTTAGATGTATGCACAAATTTGAATCGTCACAGATCTGCCCACATGCTGCAATTACAGGGAGGAGGGAGAGAGAGAGCGGATGCAGGATGCAGCCTTTTGTCTTAAATCAGACGTTGAATCAGAGGAACAGTTCAACAATGCAGCCGTCAGTCAGACCTCAGTGCAGCGTCTCAGCGGGAATCTTCCTCTCCCCGCTCAGTTTTGTTTTTCTGCGTTGTACACAGAAACAGAAAGCAATGACATCTACACGGGGAGTTTAGGCGGCTGCAAGAGGAGATCATGACTGTCACAAAGAACAGAATTGTGTACATTTTCTTTTTCTTTCTCAGTTTTTTGTTTAATATCATAATTTATTCCGTGATTCAATGTATAGTTTTAACCTCTTATCCATTTCTGTGGATTTAGTCAATGAAAAAAAATGTATCATAACTGTAGCCCATTATGTATATTTCAGTGATGCCATGATGGATGCCCAATGATTTGGCGGGGGAAAGGGAAAAAGGGAAAGTGAGTGATACCATTAGCCATATGAAAATATGTTTGATGGAAGCAATTGCATGAAGAAGAAAAAAAAGAAGCAGAAAAAACACTTGTGGTGTTCTTGCTATTGGTCATACCTCGAGGAAGGCTGCCTCATGGTCACTACACAAGTCACATAAAAATCAAACTCAAGCCCCTCAGTCATTGTTTACAGCTGCAGTGAGATGATAAAGCAGAACTATCCTTCTGGTCATAGAAAGTAACACAACCAGGAGGGAGTCACAGTCAGATATAGAGAGAGCAGCTGCGGCTGAGGAGGTAAAGTAGGCCGTCCTCTAAACACAATCTCTTTGGACAGGATACTGAATCCCTCATGGTGAATTTAAACCTGCAACTGACAGAGAAGCACACCAATTTATTGCGTTTGATAGATGTCAGCAGTGTTTCTCAACTGCGGCTGTGAGTCGATAACTGTGTCGCGTGTGAAGGTGTTTGTGTGCATGTGCAGGGAAAGGAAAATCACGCTCTGTCACAGTCGCACATTGCCACATCCGTCTTTACTGGGCTCAGGACAATACTTGGTAGTTATGGTCACACGTCATGTTTGTTTTTCAATGAGGATTGAGCAGAGGAGTCCTCCCTTTGTTACAGGCTGTAGTCTCACCTTTAGATGGCGCAAATTCGCACACACAGGACCTCAAAAATGCTAATTAATGAAAAGAAATTGGCTTTTCTGCAATGAGCATATATTTGACAAAGAAATAATATAATCGGGGAGCTACTGAGCCAATCCCTCTCAATACTTTAGGAGAGGCACACACAGGTCACTGGTCTATCCCAGATACTTTATACCAACAGTGTATACAAGGAAATCACTTTAAACTGGCCTGACTCAACATTCAGCTGTATCAGTGATGTGCATCATTTAAATAGTCACAGTAACAACACTTTGAAGTCGGTGAAAGCTCTGAATCAGAAGAACACACATGAGAGAACACTGGCTGAAGATTTTAGCACACAATCTCTCATACACACACTCTCTGATGGCGGCTGTGTGTGTGTGTGTGTGTGTGTGTGTTGTCTGTCACCCCAACTTGGTGCACACTGCACACTGCCTCTCAGCCTCTCATATATTCTCTTTGATGCTTCAATGCTAGTCCGAACTTCACGGCAGCTACACGTTCAAAGACCAGTTCAACTTCCTGTGAAACACCTCAGCAGCTAATGAGCTGCATTCTCACCAAGCATCACATCATATTGTGCAAATGAAGGGGTAAAGCTTGGAGTAAAGTTTGTTTGGAAAAAGAAAACCAAAAAAAACATTTAGGGTTTTGTTTTTGTGACTTTGCCTATGTTATAAAAAAAAGTATATACATATATATATATGTATGTATATATATATACATATATATGTATATATATACATAAGGATGTTGCCGGAGTTGGGGATTTTAATACAAAAGCTGAGTAAAATTTTCTGAAAATAAATTGAAATGATGGATACAATTATGGTAATGAAAGCCAAGTTGTAATAAATCAGAATGATATTTTTATAACACTTTTGAATCCAAATTGCAACTTTGCCAGGCTGCAGTTTAATCATTCTGTTTGTTTTATATGTTGCATACCAGTTCTAAAACAAGCAATACATAAATGTTAGAAACAATCGTTAAGTTGTCATCATTGCATGTGAGCATATTAGTAAACATTCTGAGGTTATCTCATTTGGTAATGTCCCGTCTTGTTTGAAATCTATAACTGTAAATGTTATACTGAAGCCTGACTTGAAAATTATATCACAAATCAATTTGTGTATGTATGTGTATGTAAAGAAAATTATATATAAAGTCCATATTGTTCCCTTCCTGTTCTGTTTATTCAGGTTTAGTTTTGGCCCTTAGTTACATGTTTGCTGTTCGGTATATGCTCCTTGTCTTTTACTGTAAATAATTGGTCATTTCTGCTCCATCTCATTGCTGTTCCATCTTACTACATTTACTGGTTATACTCTGGACTGCTGTTGTCTAAATGGTCCCATCTGTTGAGGAGTTGACCTGCATTCAACCTGAAACAATTTCACTGTTATTGGTTCTAGAGTCTTTTTGCCATGAGGTCTAATTTCCGTTTCCAGGCTTTTTTCCTGTGCCATAATACATTTCTGCAGGAAACCGAAACGCCACCGAATACTAGGGTAAACACCAAGTCCTATTTAAAAGGGGATAAGATATATAGCTTCAAACTTTGTTTATTACCTCCCACAAATGTGGGTTGTGCAGAGAAGCCTGGCCTTTTTTTGGATAAAGTCCATCTCTGTGCGGCCACTGGAGTATTCGTCCTCCTGTACATAACAAACCCTAAATGAAGTCGCAGAGTTCACAGGAAAGAAAGAAAACTGCTGCGTTCCTGCAGTTAAAACTCTTTACTTTACTGTGGCAGAAAATATCTGAAATAATTGGCCAGTAGTGCATCAGTGTAAACGAGCATAAGTGAAACACGTTCTTAAAACAACTGTTGTTTGTCTGCAAATGGGTGTACATCGCTCCATGTATGCGTTTGTGTGCATGCTTGAGGAAGGCGCATGAAACAGCGACATGCATAGTCATTACTACACAGCAGGTGCCTGACGCGGCATTAGACTCTCCTGCAGCAGAGTCTGTGAAACTGAGCTCATTACGGCGTCGCAGTTCAGATCCAGGGCTGATTTGCTCTCCGTGGTGTGGATGCCAGTCGTCATCCACTGGAATGAGACAAACAAATCTCATTAGCAAATAGTGACCGAACATCATAGCAAAATAACCTCTAATAAAGTAATATATATTTGTGTCAGACCAGCTTTTGTTTTATTGTGTTAATATACAGGGAACTAACTTGTTTTGATGCATTAACAAGTGCAGTGACAAATATATAATGATAAAGAAAGACAAGATTATTTACCAAAGTTGTAAAGTAAATGGCAACATTAGTCGCATTGTAGGAAGCACTAATACACCACACCAGTGAAACAGGAAGTGACACAATATGTTACCGTAGTAACATCAAGTGTCTAATCTCTTCCAGTGCAAAAATATCCACAGAAGCGTGCATGTCTGTACTAAACACTAAATTATGAAAATCTCTAGTAAATAAAAGATACCAAACGATGTCAGTGATGTTCACAACATCTATTTATTTAAATATTTAGTCCACATTTAAATAACTAAAAATTGGACTTCACAGTTTGCCAACTTGTATATTTAGATTATTCTTAACATTTTCAATATTTAAACTTCCATCACACAGTTCATTTTATTTGGTGTCCTGTTACTACACTGTTCTTCAGTGAATATAAATATTAAATATTAGTGAAAATAGATATTCTTCTTCTACTACTTTTGGCTTCTCCCCTCTGCCTGATAGATATTATTCTTAATAAAAAATAAAAACTCTAGACACTAAAAACAAACACTGCACCCTTGTGAGAACGGGTGAATGTCACGTAGTTCACCCTGAAAAATGACCAGAATAATTAATTGGTCAGATTATCAAAAAAGTATAATTAAAAATACGTATTTTACTCGTATGTAGTCTAAGTAAGGGTTTTGCTTTACGTTGGCCGCCATCAATCAGCTTATAAGTAAATAATAAGAAAGACATCCTGGTATGTTAAGGCCACTAGTTAGAAGGGAGGGGTGAGCACAGTCCTCCATTTGTTAAAATATGCAGTCTAACTTTTACTTGTCACCAATTCCTATACTCTGGGAAATATAGAAATGAGACAATATACATACATTTAAACATTTTGTGCCCAGCCATGGAAAAACCAGGCTCAAGTCTCCCGAGGTGCATTTTCCAGTTATCAATAGCAGGTCTAGGGACTCTGAGGGTTCTATGAAGAGGTCCCAGGGGGGTTCCCAGAGAAAAAATAAAATGAAATATATGCATTTCATAAAAATGAAAAAACAAGAATGGTAATATACTTAAGGATCAAAGATAGCTATTCCTAATATCAAATAAAATAAAATACATTTAAGTGGCTCTGATTTGTAGTGTGGATGGATCAGTCTGTTGCTGAATGGTCTCCTGGCTGATGTGCTAACTGTCAGAAAGTTGCTAAATCATTAGCATCACAGTCAATACTTCATACCCAAAGCTGTGTCATTCACACATTAGTCAACACATCAGGTTGGTTTGTTATTCATATTAAAAGCAGATGCTCACATGCTCCCGTTACAGTTTATAATCCCATCGTCTGGTCGGCGTCGGCATGATCAGAAGCCTCTGTCTTCGCTAAGACGTACAGCCAACGATTTAGTTCTTCTGCAAAGTGTGAAATTTCAATTTCAACAAAAAACGAAATTGTCTTCGCTTACTCGATTTGTGCTGGACTGACTTGTTGCTGGTTTCCTCGTGTCTGGTCACATTTGTGCAGGATATGAATGTATGTGCATATGTGTTGGTTTGCAAGGGGTGTGGTAAGCAGTGTTGGAAATGTTACTTTAAAAATGGCATTAGCTACAGTTACTAGTTACTTGAAACAATCGTTTAGTTAACCAAATGAGTTACTGAGTTACAAATTATAAAAGTAACTAGTTACTAAGGAAAATAACTATTGTGTTACATTTTAAGTGCTCAAAGAATGTGGACCCCACCTCCACCCCCTCTTTAACAGAACTTAAAATGCATGTGCTTGTCCAATTATTTATGATAAATCTGAATATTATAATGAAAGGGACACTTATTACAATAAATTACTAATAGAATCTGTGTACACACTGTTGGACGAAGTGAGTCTAACATTCCTGGCTACCAGTTTGTTAAGTTCGGTCTGAGACAAAAAAAAAATCAAGCTTCAGTTATTTTGTCTGTCTTCGTCTCTTTCAGTGTTACTGGCCACTCATTTCGTGGGAGCGTGTGACAGTTTCATTAGGTCGGAATTGCTTGAAGAAGCACTTTTGTCCAGGGCATAATGTGCATTTAACGTATCAATTTCCATTCCTTTAATTTAATTTACGGAAACGTAAGGGCTACACTTCCAGTTTGCTTTAGGATTAGTCGAGCTCGCCATTCTTGCTGTTATTCGCTTACTCACTTGTGTCGATATGTGTGTGTGCGGCGACGATTGCTTTGTGTTTGTGTGTCTACAACACCCGTTGGCAGTATCGGTAATGGCGTTATCATCGTTGAAACAGCAATTTAATTAGATTAATTGTTACTGAAAAAAAGTAACGCCGTTTATTCCTAGCAACGTCCCTCCCGTCACTGGTGGTAAGAGGATAGATGTAACACCTACATGTGCCACTGCAGGAGTGCCTTGACCAGTTTGTGTCTGGGGTGGAAAGGGTCAGGGGCAATCTCGCCTGAACGCCTCAGGGTTCTGAGGACGTACAGGTTTTGGTGGGATGGAGGATTTCTGCTGATTACCTTCTCTGCTGTGCAAATTATACGCTGCAACCTGCCCTTGTCCTTGGGTAATAACCTGACATGGTGAAGCCAAAGTTTTCCAGGCCTGCTAAAGGTAGATATGGTGAATAAACGGTTAATTGTTTGGGGTTTTTTTTTTAGAGGTTGTCCCAGTTCAGTAATACCAGACTACATGATACAATAACAAATTCAAAGACACTGCGAGAAAAGAACAAAAGAATAAATTTGATACCGACTGGGCTGAGGTAGCTCACCTGTTTTATTTCCCTCAACATCACTGCAGCTGTAACAACAATAAACCAGAGCTGACAGCTCTCACTAACAGGCCAGTCAAACCAAAAGTGAGCTCTGACCTCAGGCTGTGTCTCTTGTAGATCAGCTGTGATTTCCAACAGAGCGTCTCACTCGAGTGGAAATTTATTTCCCTGAGGTTTTGGACTACATTTCCAAGGGTCTGTGACAGGAGAAAACACAGAGGAAACTTTTCCAAAGTACAGGTGTGTTTTGAAATGGGTCTTCAAGTATTGTACTGCTTTAAGACTGATTAACTGATTCGATTTGATTGATATTCATATGGTCTTGTTTTGAGAACTAAAAGCTTCTCTTTCTTTGTAGTTTTTAAATCTGAAATGAAAACAGACATCTGCCTTTAGGGACTGGTCCTGTCATAAGATAAGATAAGATGAAATATTCCTTTATTAGTCCCACGCTAAGGACATTTACATTGTCACAGCAGCAGTAAATTTAAAGGTAGTAAAAAATAAACGTGCATTTCCTCATATGTGAAAGTACAATATAGAAAAATAATAACAATAAGACTATAAAAAGGTCAAATAGAATGTACATTATAGACATTAAGTTAGCAGAATACAGTATGGGCTTGATATTTATAGTATGAACAGGATTGAACACGAGATTCTGTATATGTAAAATTACACTATATTACACGTGGGATGAGTAACCTGTTATGTGTGGTCTACTGAGAGCAGTGCTTGTTGTACCGTCATGATTTCAGGGTCACGATAGGTGCACGTGGCCAGATAATGTAAGACTAATGGGGTTACCTACGGGAAAAGGCACATTTAGACAATTACCATCTAGAGAGGTTTGACAGTAAAGTGCTCAGAGGCTGGTAGTTTTTATTAAAAGGTCCAGTTTAGGGGGTTAGGGGAGGGTTTATTGTCAGAACGTGAATATATTTCCCATATATGAGTGGACGACTGTATGAGTGCTTTAAAACAAACATTGCCTCTCTTTATAATATAAAGAGAGGCCCTTGCCTATAGTACATATTATGTACTATAGGCAAGGATCTGTGGTACACCCTTGTTAAATTGCAGTGGGAATAATACATACAGTCAAAGTTATGGTTCATTTTATATTGCATTTTTAGTAGTGATATAAAGTAGAAATAATTGTGCACAAGTCCCAAAATATACCATTTTTCTTTTTTTTTTGTGTTCATAAAAATGAGCCAAGTGAACTTTGAAATGTGACATATTTCCAAATTTCTCAAATTCTATCAGATTTTAAACATTTTAAGTACTTTTTGCTTGCTAGGTGTGCTTATATAGTTGTTTTTTTTATTTTTATTTTTTTCCATCAGACTGCATAGGGTGTGCTGAAATGAAGGATAATAAGACACTATATTGCACTTATACCCTCTGTATATGCTGTATGTTTAAACATAGTAATGGAAAATAGCAGCCAAAATGCTCTGTGTTCTAAGGGCAGACAGTTAATAACGTTTAAAACTTTTGAACCTCTTAGACTCCCAAGTAGAAAGGTGGAGGCTGGGGTAATGGTAGCCAAGCCTTGCCAGCAGCAGCATCAGCAGCAGTGTAAGGCAGAATTGTTATAGCAAAGCAGTAGTGAGGGAGGAGTATTATTATTATAATAATAATAATAATAATAATAATATATATAAATTGACCGCTTGGTGTGCAAGTGGCTATGATTGGAGTATGACTAATAGGCGTATGGCATTCGTGTCCTGCATGAACTCATACAAGGCTTCATTAAATCAAATTTCTGAAAGTTGGAATAACACACCTGGGATTGGGACTCAAATTAGGGTATTATTAAGTGAATAAATTCAGATGAATCCAAGCTGTCGTAGTGCATGTTTCATATTTCCTGCCCCCAGACTTGGACCTGGAAATCATAGAAGAAAATGATGACAACAGCATGGTAAAATGGAATTATCAACTAAAGTTGATAAAATAGAATAGAATAGATGTTTTTGTCTGTGACAGGACCGGCCCTATGCATTTTGGTGCCCGAGGCGAGATTGGGATTCGACACATAAATATTCAAAATTGGCAGCCTGTGGCCAAGGGGAAAGGGAACTTGACTTGTAACCGGAGGGTCGCTGGTTCAAATCCCCACCCGGCCAAAAGGGCTGGGGTACCCCTGAGCAAGGTACCCAACCCCCAATGCTCCCCGGGCGCCACTCAGTGTGGCAGCCCACTGCTCCTACTTGTAGGATGGGTCAAAATGCAGAGGAATACTTTCCCTAAGGGGATTAATAAAAACTAACTTTAAAATTCAATTCAAAAGGTCTGAACTTCCATCCATCCCATATTCTTAACTATTATTATGTCATTTGTAAAGGGAAGTAAGGCACCTCTGTGGTTGTCCACTGCCCCTCCAGTAGGCCTATGCCTCTGGTCTGTGACATAATTAGAAAACACCTAATACTAATAAGGTGAAAGGGGAAATATCACCACCTAGTGAAGAGGAGGTGCTTGTATAGTGGGACAAGGACAGTCGTCCAATTAAGAGGAGAAGTCAAGCAACAACCTTTGCTTGACTTTAATTGTACTGAATAATTCTTACACACTGGACCTTGATGCAGTAGCTGTAGAGAGGCAAAGCCAGCACTCACAGCCGAATGACTTTTTCCTGTGTGGTCGCTACCTTCCATGCATTTATCCTCTGTCCAGATGCCAGACATGGCTAAATTTGGAGTGTCCTTTCTTCTTTATGTGTTGCTTTGCTGATATTGACCAGCATCTCAGTGAGAAGCATTCACATTTCTTTACAGACACACATGTATTCTTGAGTCTTTTCTCTCTTCCCTGCAGCATTACCTCTATCATATAATTAAATCTAATTGCACATTTGAAACAGTACAGCTTGATGGTTTTTGCTAATTGGTCCCACATTAGAAACCATAATTACCTCTGCGGCTGCAGGATAATGTGTTTTGCTTTCACCATTGTCACTCATTTTAGCATCAGCATCAACACGCCTTTCTTGTCCTCAGCCGCGTCTCGACTCATTCTTGTGTGAGGGATCTCACGTGTGCGACACTTTATTGCTAATCAATCAAGATTAAAGGGATTTGTGTATTTAAAAGCCACATCACATAAACGGTACATGTGGTTTCATCGTGATGCATTTACATAATATTAAGGACCAGCTCTTGAGTTAAATGAGCAGCGATTAAACATGATGAGTTGCCAGAAGATGATCTTACTTTGATCACAGGTGATGTCTTTAGTGAGTGAATTAAAATGTATGTCTCATCCTTGAATACTATGATGAGAGCTCTAGTCAGTCAAGCTGTGCTGCAGTTTGCCACAGTTTGAACTAAAGACTCTCCCACCTGCAGAGTGTGATAACCGTGAGGCATATACGTATAGACTGGACTCCTTATAGGAAAGTGATGATGTTCAGCAAAACACTCTCTTTCTGCATTACCTGGATTTATTCATGTTCTATTATGCATATTAGTGTTTTGTGCAAACATGTGGAGCAGTTGGAGGGTTATTTATTGGCATAAATTCAATATGCCAAATTAAAAATCAACATCTGGACAAACTCATAAGGAGGTAAAAACAGGGAATGAATAAACCAGTCTAAGAGAGTGTTTTGCATTTTGAAGCAGAAGCTTGGAACTTAGCGCTGAACTCGGAACTTAGCACAATCTTGCGTGTGAAGGCCACCGTAGTTCCCTGACCTACTTGATAAAGGGAGGTGTGAGTGCAGGAGTCCTTTACTTCTTATAATCTGAATTCTGACCACTAGATGTCAGTATATCTTACACACTGGACCGTAAACACAGTCTGTTGTGCGAGGATATCGCAATATATGATTTTGCAAGTACAGCAAAGTCGTGATAATATTGCGAACTCTGGCGATTACTAATGAATAATCTCAACTAGGGAGGAAATTTCTGTAAATTTGGTGGGCCACTGCATATTGTTTTTGTTCCTCAATGCATTACAGCTTGTGTTATCCAGACTCACTCTTTTGACTCTCAACCCACAAAGGGAGTAACAGAGGGACTGATGTGGCCACCGTTTTCCTCCTGATTGCGCTTGTCACTGTTAAAGAGTAACTGCACCAGTGTGGAGGTTGTAACTGCTTCAATTTGTTAAAGTTTAAGTGAAGTGTATCGGGAGGCTTGGAAATAAACAGCACCTCGGGGCCTGTACACAAGCAGCATCTTAGATCAATCTGAAAATGGCTCGCAGCAGCGACACACAGAGTTAAACCAGGACTGAAACACTCTAGAATGTAGAATGTAGTCATTTTCTGGGGCAGTTGAGGTTGACGTTACTGTTCATTGATGAAACTAAAAATGCTAAAGGATAACTTTCCACCCGCTCTTATGTTCTCTTTAATCCCGTACTCTTTTACGCTTATTCATCGATTACCGGATTAATCGTCAACAATTTTGATACTTGATGAATCCATTTGATTCTTTTTTTTTTTTTAATAGTTAATACAAGTTCTCTGATTTTCAAGCTTCTTAAATATGAATATTTTATGGTTTCTTCTTCATGATGACAAACACTGATCAAACACTTTTTACGGACTAAACAAGTACTACACTACTTTATTTGTAATTCTAGTGTTTCTATTATGTTGTCTTAACAATGGCAAAAAATAAATGACCACTACTTGTATGTAATATAAGTAGTATTTCATACAGTAAATGTTTCATGTACACACATTATCTTCTACCTCCCTTTATCTGAAAATGACATTTCTCCCATGTTTACCTAGGCTGATAATGACATACATCATCATCTAGTCCTGTCAAAACTCCAGAAGGACATTATAATCTGATTAAAATGTCTTTATCCGAATATTGCTTAATCTTTATTGGCTGTCCATGCAAACACAGTCAACGACTTGTGGTATATTGTAATTCATTTGTTGTAGTAGTGCAAATTCTCCCTTCTTGTACTCATTCCAGATCCAATTTGTATAATTTAATAACCGGCCTCTGATTTGCTTGAAGCAGCAATCAAAGGTCAATTGATTTTTGCTGACACTGTGATTGTGATGGAGCCAAGAGTTCTTAGTGTTTTAGTTGAACGTTTGCTGCGAGAAACCGTCTCCTTGGCAAAGGTCAGTCAAAAAAAATGACTCATCTTGCTCCCAAAACAATATTTCTTCATAAGTTGGTGAGTCGGCACTTATGTCTGTCACTGCCTTTCATTTATTCACTTCTAGGGCTCTCCAAAAGTGTCAGTGAATATTTTTTCTTCCCGTGTTTTTTATATAAACACAACACAAATATAGTTTTTGCATTTATTTTATTTATTGCTTTAATTCAGAGCAGAACTGCAGTTCAGAGTCCAGAGCTTCCCCTTCGGGGATGTTAATGTATATTCTACTTTATTGTGCTTGAATCTCACTGGGTTTCGTGTAAAGCACTCCCTTTAGCTGCATTGAAATACTTTTTCACACCATCACGTTTAAAGTCACGTTTACTTTATATGTATTCACAAGTTCAACAGTGTTAATAATTTAACTCTATGTTTTCATTGTTTATTTCCATGTCCATAACATTAAGAGAAATATGCTGCATGCATCCCTACACACTTCCTACAATGTTCTGATCTAATATTTAACTTATTGGTGCCATATATTTTTTTTAAATGTGTTTTTCTCTTGTATGTTGTCTCTTTATTTTTCTTCATTTGCTCTATCGTGAGACTGTTGGCAGCTCCGTCGACCCATTTTCCATGTAGGATCGTTAAAGTTTAATCTTATCATGGAATCTGAAAAGCCATAAGAGGCAGAGGAGAAGAAAGCAAAACAATAGCGCCTGTGAACGGGTGCTGGATATCACAAGTGTTAATCACAGCTTACATCTCCTCCTGTTGTCTGCGCGCACACTGTCAGATATGACAGAGTATAGATTTTGCTTCACTTAAAAAGAAACTCTGCACTTTCCTTTGTTGCTGTTGAGGAACTGTATGTGGCCGTGATGATGAAATGACTCAATAACTCGCTCGGATAATTGAAGATACCACTTTTAAGAGATAAATCTTTGTTCGACTATTGGTTACCCACATTTTTAGATTAATATTTCGTACCTTTAGTCTAAAACACCGTCTTTGAGCACATCGACAAGGAGTAGACGGAGAAGTCGTGGTAATAAGCTTAAATGTGAAAAAGTCTACATTCTATTATGATTTTAGTGGCTGAATCAGCCACCAGGTAACACCTTTTTCTGTCACTGAAAAACACATTTTAGCCACTTAATAAAAGGCAATCCACACCTGCTTACTTTTCTGATATTTTAAGAATACTTTTTCATCCCTTTTCTGGCTGGAAACTGACCTTTGTAAACCGCTCTATCCCCAACACCAAAGTCCAAAATCAGCCATTTTACAAACGTGTTATCTTGTGTGTCTTTGTTTGTGGATTTAACTTGATAGAGAACTAGAGCAGACATTTCTGCCTCTGTCTGATCTCAGAACAGAGCAATGACCTGTTTGCATTCATTCATTAATAAACAAACAGGCATCTGTTTGTGTAGAGAAACCTGTTGCTATGTGGTGATTAGATGCACTCTGCACACACTGGGTCTGTGAGATGTGCAGTTGTGAAGGGGAGATTGTGCATCCGTGTGAGGAAAGGTGAACATGTCCATGCAACACCTCGGCACTGGAATGAAATTGAGCACAAAATCATGAGACACAGCCGGCTCGGAATTTAGGAGCGATGTGTGACTGCCGCGTCTTGTGCTTCCGTGTGAGTGTTTGCGTTGTCCTCTGCTGCATGTCCTTCTCACTGGTGTGTAGTAAACTGCCTACACACACACTGAGCTGCTGGTGGCTTTAGTGGTGAAGGTGGGGAGTCAGTTGTTTGGCTGATCTGTAAAAGTCACCACACTTCACTGCAGTATCTTTATTCCTGATCCATGCATGTGTGTGTGTGTGTGTGTGTGTTTGTGCTCAGCTCTGTCCCATGTGAGAGCTGATTTAGAAAATGTATTGAATTTCACACGCAGGAAGATATTGAGTGTCTGCTGCTTTCGCTCACTTCCCCTCAGATATGAAGGAATGACATCTGGGATTTTCACAGTTTTTACTGTAATTCAAAGGAAATGAACATGACTCTTTGAATTGTATCTGAATATATATTACCATAATACCTATTTAAAGCAGTGTTTCTAGTGTTACAAAGACATAGGCCTGACCTCTCTCTCCCCTACTGTATTAAGGGTATCAAGTTGGTCCATCTGATACAGCTGACGTATCACCCATAAACCATTCGCAGGCACTAAAGAAAATCTAAAGTGGCATGATACAAATGAACATCGTGGCATCGTCAACTTAAAACAGACAGCAGGTTCTTAAGTCACAGCTGTAAAAGCCGACAGTAAACACATATCCACTCCTGTATCAGAGTCAGTATCAACATGGCAGCATGAATCACGACGGTAATACGATAAAGTGCTCATCCTGGAGAAGATATCACTTTGCAAGGCACTCGCATTTAGAGTTGTGATTTACATTTATTTTTATGTCCAGTTAAGTTCCATGTTGAATGTTTTACTTGTGGTATATTGGAATAAGACCATCACAGTCTCTCTCTGCATTAATCTAAAAACATAAGGGGTTTTTTCCCGTTCCTGTGAACCACAGGACCAAAGTACTGGAATCATGCAGCAGATATTTGTACCCCTCTCTATCTCAAGAATATGCTCAGCGCTTTATGTTTCTCACTGCAAGACAAGTGACTCACTCCCTGCACCAAAGTCCACTAAGATAGTCCGTGTTTTTAGCTGAACAACGTTGCTTTCAGGTCTGCTGCTGTTTGGAAGGTTTAATTTGGGTTTAAAAAGTCTGAAAGATTTCAATCACAATTTGCAGCAGAAGCGTCCAAAGCAGCAGTGTTGAGTGTAAAACTTCAGTACAAATTACAAAAAAAAATCAACTTTTAATGGGGGAAAAAGTAATAAAACGTGGAGGTTCCCTCTTATAGAACTGACAAAAGTGCAACAGATGCACTTTACTGTTCTTTATAACAGTAAAGAATGGTTAAACCGAAGGATATAGACACAGATGTAAATATAGACATAGATAAATTAATAAGTGTCATTTTATTTATACTCATGCATCTGTCGATTAAAAACACAATAAAATCAGTCAAAGTCACATTCATGCCTTTTAATGAAGAACCCATTGAGCTTGAATTTATTCGGCGTTCGAAACCTTCATGATTGTCACCACAGGTTCGTCTGTTAATTCCCACTTTAATGAAATGAAATCACAAACAGCACTGTTGCAGATAGCCTAATTAAACAGACGGAATTATAATCTATAAACTCTTAACACGGGCGTTTTAATTAGTGATTTAATGAAAGCTGCAATGCAGGTCTGTTTGTCGAACGCTAACTAATAAAACAAGTCTTTATTGTCATTGTGTCCACAGTGCTGTGCTTGGAAAATGATTTAAAAGGCAAATTACAGTGTAGACCAGTGGTCACCAACGTGGTGCCCGCGGGCACCTGGTAGCCCGCGAGCAGCCAACGAGGTGCCCGCGGGCTCATTTCACTTCACCTCACTTGTATGTATCCATATGATCACTGAGTAAAATGTCCTTGATATTGTTTATAAAAACTGTGATAATCATTAGGAGTAAGCACTGGAATTAATGTGTATGCAATTGAATGCATAATATTTATCATTTAAATGGTAAACTGCATAAAATGTTAATATGGTAGCCCTCCATATTATTCTCTAACCTTCAGGTAGCTCTCGGTCTGGTTGGTGACCCCTGGTGTAGACGATTGTTAGCTGCTCTGTTATCCCGTCCTTGTGTAAAGGAATAGATTTTCTGTAAACTGAACAACATATGAAATTCAATTTTCTTGTGTAGAAAAACCTTTTTTCCACTGTAATATCAGTCAAACTTCCCCAAAAAGAAGAATCGACCAGTTTTCATTATGAAGTCAATGGGAGTCCATCTCTGCACTTGTTAAATTCATTTCGAGGCTATAACTTTATTGATGTTTTTTTTTATTATTTCTTGCAGGAGAGAGTTTTACATTTTGTAAGTGTCAGGAGCTCATTTTCTTTGCTCCTTTTCATCTAAAGAAACTCAACTGAGCTTAACTTTTATTCGCCGCTGTTGTCCAATCACAAATTTGTGTCAGCAAACAACAATATTTACGCTGTTGTCAGGGAGTTTGTAGAGGGAGGGAAGAGTTGCAGCTGCCCACAGTCCTCCCCCGCCTCCCGCCTCCCGCCTCCTGCCTCCTGACCTCCGCTCAGGCTAGTGATGAAGACACATCCTTTTAAAACTTAATTGACACTTTTTTACTAATCACGCAGAAAAATAAAAGAAACATTTCAGGGATTTGTGTGTGTGGGTGGAGAGTTTGTTGTCAGGGTAACGGTTTTAGTGAAGTACTCAGAGGAAAGCTCAAGTAAGAGGCTTCATTGAAATGGATGTGTAATGGTCAGTGCAGCACGGAAAGCGAAATCAGTTTCTGCTCTTTGTGGATCACGTGACTTCAACCTTCCTCATCATACCTCGGTTTATCAGGATAAGATAAGAACACTGCAGAGGGACGTGCACAGAGCTGACATTGACACAGATTCAGGACCAGGGGTTGCTGGGTAACGTAATGGTTACGAAGAAGGCACAAAGAAACGGCTGCATCATCTGGCTCAGAGGTTTTTGCTTTCCCAACCTTCCGTTGTGAGGGCTAATCTTACAATGCTCTTGCTGAAGTGACAGCACAGCTTTCAAAGGGGGGTGTATGCGTAGCTTCAGCAATAGCTATTCTCTTTTAAAATGGGAAATGCAATCATACATAAAAACATTGGCGAACGTGGACGGCAAAGAAAATTGAAACATGGGGAAAAAGGAGCTGCTTTCTGCAGCAACACGTCTCCATTGCAGAACCTTGATTTTTTGATGTTTTTGAGAGGGGTAGTGGGGGTTTTTCAGGTCTGGTTCTACATGACCAACCCATAGCTGCAACTCACTAGGTTTGAGTAACTTTGCCGTGTAAGTTCTGCTTGAGCAGCATGTTGCATGATTGCATTCTGGTTCTATTGTCTCAGCAAAAACGGCTTTCTATTCTTTTTATTCTTTTATATGTGAGCACGGAGAGAAGCATACATGGTTGCCTTCTGTGGCCCCAGTCACAGCCCTCTAAATGTTCTCAAAAACAAACAAATGTTCTGTTTCGCAAACCTCACACAGCGCATGTATCCTCGAGGTCAAGACTGACAAGTGGAATATGTTTTTGTCCTTATGAGACATATTTGGCTCTCCTGAGAACGTCTGGCAAACTCACTGGCACGGATATGATTTGACACAGCGATGGAAGCTGCTGCTGCTGCTGCTGCAGGGACAAATCTCCAGGTGAAAGAGACATCAGTGTTTCTCAGGAGAGCTCCTGCAGAGACCTGCCTCGTGTGGGGAATGAGAAATGAGAGGTGAATTACGTCACTGTGAGATTTCTGTCCACATCGGAGTTATCGTTCCGACAGTGCACATTAACTATGCGGCAACAGAGAGAGAGAGACAGACAAAAAAAAGAAGAGTCAACTCACGTAGTTTCTAAAAGGAACTGAGTGATTCTGCTTGATGTGGAGGCCATTTTGCAGTTGGTCAAGGACATGCTGGACGATGACGTGATGAGAGTGAAAGGAAAAAGCAGACCATAGGAGGAGTGAAGGTAATCGGTAGATGAGGCTGAAGGTTTTACCTTTCATACACTCAGCGCAGTCAAGTTGTTTACATGGCTATGAATTAAGTACATCATAATTATGTTTAATAAGAGGGGTTCTTTTTCGACTGTCTTTCCTTTCGCCTCCCTGTGTAGTCAAGAAGAAACATGGGGGGGGGTAAATACGAGGCAGGTCAGACTCACACACAAAAACTCTCTCTCTCCCCGCCCTCTTTCTCTCTCGCGCACACACTAATACACACACACACATGCAGAGCCTTGACAGTCGTCTCAGCGGCCAGCACAGATCGATGTGTCCCAGAGGAAAGTCAGGCCGTCCAGTACCTAATCACACAGATGGATCTCTCATCTGACAGCCGTCATAAGCAGTGAGACGGCTACTGGATCACCCACTGTCATCACTGACACACACACACACACACACACACAAAGGCATTTCTCTTGTTCACTGTGTTGCATTTGAGCTGTTTTCACAATCAAAAGTCCAGACCCCAGCTGAGAAACAGGACGGATATAGACCTTCATAGCGTTCACTGACTCTTCCTCCTCGTCGTTTTTTACCACCCTTTGCCTCTCATAGATTTATTTAAGGATAAACCTGGCTAATGTGCTCCATTATTGAATTATGTTCACTGTTATATAATGTGCAGGGTTTTTTTTTTTTTAAAGGTACAGCATGATGTATGTAAAGTCCCTTAAAGACAGGATTCACCTCCCAATAGCTTTTCACTTTATTTCTCCTTAGCCCTAACTGCAGAAATACTTAAAAGATGTTACATTTTTAATGGGTGTTTTATTTCCAAAGATTGAAATTTGAAGACTCAGCGTCTGGTAAAATGTTTGTTGAGTAACCATTATTGATCAGCAGCCCGTAAATCCATTGCAGATGTATTATGGCCATTTGGTGCTATGGGATAGTAAAATTGTGCTACCAAGTTTCAGGATTGGCCTATTACTCTGCTCATAGTCTTTCCTCCTCCTCATCTTCCTTTTCTCTCTGTCTACTGCATTTAGGGCATGCTTCGTCTCTCCTCCCTTCCCTTTATCTCTTTATCCCTTTTTTCTTCCCTCTATGCAACAGTGGTTTCTCTGTCAAAGCTTCGCCTGGAGGTGAAAATGCTCAAAAGCTCTCATTAAAGTGGCATTCAGAGATCTAGACCTCCTGCTGGAGATACAGTCAGTCTTTATCCACAGCAGTTAACTTTGTCTCGTTCTCCATGCAAGGATTTACATTTTCATCTGGTAAAAAAAAGTCTTCCTGCTACTTAATCACAAACAAACACATGGTTTAAAGTTTAAAACCACGTCCAAGACGACTCCTCCAGCAGATGCGTAATCCGTTTAGAGGTAGACCGATTAAATGGTTGGGTGGAATTGAACCATTTTTGAATAATCTGCGTTGGCCAGTCATTCTTTTTCATTAATCTGCTGAGAACTATACAGTTTACACGTACGTATTCAATATGCTGCATAGTCACCAAAGCTTGTTTTTTCACCCAAAAGTTTTTATTTGACAAAGTTTAGTTTACTTAATATTTGGTTTATACATTATTTATATATACATGGGTGCACTGCAGTGCAGACACCAAATCAGATTGATTTGCTTTATTTGAGTTAAGCAATTATGTGTATTATTCGTTATTAATAACTCCATCTATGGCAGAGTGCATAGATATAGTCCATCATCTATATTTTATCAGATGCAGACAGGAGAAAGACAATTGGCATGCTATCGAATGAGGACATTTTGGGAAAGTGAGGACATTTTGGCTGGTCCTCATGTTCTGTTACCCCTTAAAGGGGCTTTTTGAGGGATAAGGCTTGTTTAGGGTTAGAATTAAGGGTAAGGGTTTAGTAGTAAAGGTTAAGGGTTAGGGGCTAGGGTATGCTATGAATGCTGTGCAAACGTGTGTGTGTGTGTGTGTATGCAACTATCAATACTATAATGTGAGTTCTTGAGTTCAGTTCTCCGCCTCTCTCCCTCTCCCCCTCTCTCCCTCTCTCTCTCTCTCTCTCTCTCTCTCTCTCTTTCTTTCTTTCTCACACACACACACACACGGATAAATACATCTATATGTCACACGGAGAGTAAAAAAAAACATGCTTTATCCTGCGTCTCACCACTGTGAAGCCAAAGCTTAGTGGCTTTGACAGGTGGAATCATTTATTTACCGGGGGCACACTGAGAAGCACGGCCTCTGCCCGGACCTCCTGCTGGCTGCAGATAGCAGCTTCACCTCCCAGTGCCCGAGGCAGCTGTGGGCAGTCCGACTGTGGGTTATCACGCCATCCACACACACATCAGAGTATCTTAAGTGCCTGCTGTGATTTCTGCAGGATAGTGAAGTTCATGTCTCGGCGGGTGGGTGCACGGTGTGTGTGTAAAGAGAGACACGTGTTTCCATTATTGTGTATTTGCCCTTTTGACATGCACTGGCTGCCCTATATTTCTTTTTTTTTTTAGTTTAATTATTACTAAAAAGGCAACAGACAGTTTTCTTTTAATGACTGTTTTAAAGAAGCAGCAGTAGCAAGACACCAGTATGGACACTTCATCAGAGCTGGTGGTGTGTTTTGTCACGATAAGCAACACCTTCTTTGTGGAAAACACTACTGAGCAAAGGCTTGTTTCTCAATAGTTTTGCATATTCCTTTATGCCATTTAATCAAAGCATCGTTAACTATGAGGAGAATATGAACATAAAAACTCAGGTGTTTCATTTGTCCATTGTGGGCTACTGTAAAATCACGGTGGTCCAAAATGACAGCAGTAAAGATGTAAATATAAATGGCTTTTTTCTGGGGTAATGAACAACTCTAATTAAATTCAATATATTCAGGTGATTGTAAAAGAAAATGACTGCTTAATTATTTTATATTCTGTTTCTGCCAAATTGAAATAATTTCATCTAAATCTAACTCAACCTTTTATTAGCGAAACCAATTAAATCTCTTTTCTTAAATCTCTGGGGTGGACTGTGAGTGGCAGGTCTTCTGAGGGAATGATCAGCTGACCATGCACAGCATCAGCACCAGGAGAGTGCCGGTTAATTATTTATGAACATCGTATCAATATTTCATATTCGTCGATTTAATAATTCTGAATCAGTAGAGGAAAAGTAAGTAGTTGATGTAGTCTGCAGTTGCGTCACTGTGTCGTGTACTTTTGCCAACGCCTCATTTTCAGCTTCTACTTGATGAATGTCTGTTGATCACATGGATCAGGATGCATCTCCTGCATGTCTACATGGACTTCATTTAACCATGATGTGACTGCAACAACAAAACAATGTTATAACTGAGTCTGACTGAGCAGTTGAGGTTCCATTACCCCTAGAAATGCACAAAACCTAAATATCGCAGAAAACTGGTAATGGAAACACCTGCATTTAAAAAATAACCTCTTAAATATTGATAAAACATGTTTTCCAGACATGTCAATATAAAAGTTTATCGCAAAAGTGCAATGGAAACACAAGTATGGAAGCACAGTATGTTGTTCGTATTCTGTTAAAAACAATCACAACAACAGCAGTAGTGGCAATTGAGATCCAAAACCATGGAAATTCAAAATGCTTCACAAGAATTACAGCTCATACACAAATCGCCCTTCAGTGGAAACACCTGCAAGTAGCAATTGTAAAAACTGTGACAGAAACACAACTAGTGTGTCTATGTGTATCTGCAAGAGTGACTATTAGAGAGAAAGGGAAAAGGAGTCAGTAGCAGCTGAGAATCAAAGCACTGCTCATGCTGTAAAATGAAATAAGATGGTGATGAGGTTTAATGTTGCAGCTCTGGTTACAAATATATGCATGTGACATTTTTGGTATGCAAAGGTCATTGTCGTTCCCTGATGAGCTTGGGCAAGGGAGGGGTCGAGTGGATGACTCTTCCGTTTGTTGTAATCTGCAGGTTCACCATTGGATGCTGCTAATTCTGGTCCTTTAATAGAAATCATGCACATAAATACAGTTTGTTGCTGTATGACTGCATGCGGTGTTTCAGCGGGAGCATTATTTACAAGGAGTGCTGAAGCTGCATGTCCTCGGCCTGTGCTGCCATCAGCAGTGTGTGTGTGGAGGCGTGTATACACATTTTTTGTGACCTCTTTGGAAACCTTTTCTGATATAACCACAGGACCTAAAGTCATCCTGCGGACCAGAGCCCAGTCCGGATGAGGCAGAACCCTAACTTTTGAGATCCTGGTTAGGGTAAGGAGCTATAGCGAATGCATTATGTCCTGTGAGTGTCCTCACTAAAAAGGCAGTACAAGCATGTGTGTGTGCAGTAGTCGTACACAGACTGGGAGACAAGGTAATCACCACAGGACCTTTCATCTGGCATCTGCTCAGCTCTCAGGATCAGCAGAGCAGCTAACAGGAGCTGTGCCAGCTCATAGCAAAGACACCAAGCAAGGAAAGTGTGCGTGTGGCCCGTGTTTGCACATAGACCTAAAAACAGAAACAGTGGAAGGCATCAGCATACGTGTGTGCCTGTCTGTCCTTTTGCCTCTGCCCTGTGTGGGTTCTCACCCCAGCATCACTGTTGCCTGGAGTTGTGTGTCTTATCTAGACAGGTGCAGTTGTCTGCGCCCTGCTATATAATGGGATGTGTTGAGCTTGTTCCACGCTGTACCTGTCTGCCGGCACTGAGATGGTGTTTTGTGATAACTCCTTGCCCCCTGATAGCGGCTGCGGCTCCACGGCACAGTGCAGGAATACTACCACTGGGCAGCAGCACTGTACAAATGTTGGAGTTGCACTAATCCTCTGTCCCCATCATTTCCTTCCAGATGTTTTCTGGCTAAATTAGTCAATATGAATCCATCGCACATCTGTTAAAAAGTTGAGAAGTTAATTAACTGGCTTGTAGTGGAGCTCGACTGCTGTGACTGTGTCTGTGAGCAGATGTGTGTCAGTGCTAACTGACGCCCCGGGGGTTGAGCATGAGGTCCTTTAATGTCACACAGAGACGCTACTACAGTATCTGCCATCCGCTGAGAACATGGCGCTCTGGTATCAGGGGCCATGGGAGATATATGTGCTGCAAGCGTGTGCACACGTATGACATGGCATAGGTCGCGGTAGGGCTGCAAAAAGTAGTCAATTATTAAACAACAGTTTCATAATTGATTCATATGCATGAGCGTTAGTTTTATTCCAGCTTCTTTATTGTGAATATTAAGAAGCTGGAAATACAGTTTCCTGCTGATATACAGTTGGACACTGCATTTAAGGTAAACTCCCTTGTTATTTGTCATTGTATATGTCCCGAAAATGTGTCCCCCATGCGGTAAGGTCTCAGGACATGGTGCTTATGACTGTTCCTCAAGCTCGTACAGAGCTGGGTAAAACGGCTTTTAGGGTTTTTGCGCCGTCTTCATGGAATAAGCTGCAGAAGCAGCTCAAGCTTCAGGATCTAGTCACTCTTGTCATGAGTTTGAAGTCGGACTCCATCGTAAATTGTGAATGTTTTTAGTCAATAATCTTATTTTTTTATTTTATTACTGCACTTAATATTGAACTTGTATTTTGTATTGTGTTTTATGTGTAACTGTGTTGCGCTGTCCATCTTGGCCAGGTCTCTCTTGTAAAAGAGATTTTAATCAATGAGACTAACCTCAAAACAAAATATTTGTGGACATTGTCTATCAATCTTTTTAACAATTTCGGACTATTTTATAGATGAAACAAATAAAAGAAAATGACAATGTTCACTTTATTTATGTGTCTAGCGGCGATCCTTTTTCCAGACTGTAGTCTAACATTACTTACAGCACAATATAATAGATAATACACATTTACATCACAGAGCCATCATACCGACATTGTCATCATAAAAATAAACTAGGCATGCTTGAAACAAACCATTGGTAAACAAAACAATAGCAAAGGACACAAACAGTATATCTGTTGTTTGTGTCTTTCACAGTATTTTTTCTCTCAAAAAATATAGGACATTCAAAATAAGCTGGCCCAGTGTCTGGCAGTAAGAAGCGAGGGGTCAAAAATACTGTGAGTCAAAGGAACAGTTTCTTATTTCCAAGTGTGTGATTCAGATGTTGTTTCCCGCAGCATTCACCGGCAAACAAAACAACATTTCTCACTATATGTACATGGAGTGTTCCAACATTTTCAGATGTCACTGTTTAATATAACAATATTTAAAGCTGCCATGAGTGAATGCAGCAGGCGAATTGTTTGTTCAACAGCTGTATACTCTGTGTTTAGAGTGCTCGCTCAGTGACACAAGTCCCTTGGTCTCATACTTTCTCCAGTATCGAGAAAGCACGACCTTGAACGTGACTTTGTACCGCAGGTAACTGCCTGTGCTGCAAACCTGTGAAGTGAGTGTTGTGACTTTGCCATCACAGCTCATGTTTCAGGAAATAATTCTTCCCCCAATCGTCAGTCTTTACCCTTAAGTTAGCGAGGAGGCTGTCGGCTCTAAAAGTCATCCAAATGTATCCACTATGTGCCAAAATGATGCCATTTTTCCCCTCTCCAGCATGAGGTGAAGTGCCAGTTTTCTTTGACTGGAAGTTGCCTCGGTTTAGGAGTGAAAGACTTCATGTGATTGACTTGGTTCACATACACTAAGTGCCTGCTCGGCTGGGTACTTTTTTATGTTCCCATAGAAACTGCAGCCGCGTGGACAGAGTAGCATGTTTGGAGAAAGGTGTTGACAGAGTGGTAATATTTTGTTGCTTTCTGCCTGTTTTGCTCAAAATGTGATGGTGTTAGTGGTTGAGAGTTTCTTTTTGTAATTTGTGATGGAGGTTTTCATCCTTCCGCTCACACAGTATTATGGAAGTCCAATGTATTGCTTACAGCGATACAGCCGGCAAGACTCTTCAGAGCCGGATCGATAGCAGAGAATTAACAAGTTCATCACAGACATGCGGCAGCTGCAGCGGCATATGGTGTTGAGGATGCTCACGGACACTGTCGCAGGTTTAATGTTCGTGTTCAAGTGAGACAGAGGACAGGAATAAAAGAGGAGTGAATGGAGGGAAAGTCAAGTGAAGGCTGGGTGCTACATTGTACTGTATGTACACAGCTGCTGTATCGATCACTCTGTCTGTATTATAAAAGTATAAAACCACCTAAATGCAGTTAAAAAAAATGGATTCTTAGATGCGTTGTTACTCCCTTGAAGGATTATGAGGCAATGCAGAAAAATCAATCAGCTATTTTAATATAACATCTGACGTCTCTTTTTCCTCTGCTCACCTGTACCGAAGCCGTAGAATAGTTTCATAATTAAATAACACCTTTATTTAAGTACTTACAGAAGAACAGAGAACTAACAGAGCGGCAAATTGTCTGTCAATCACCTGGAGGACTCAGCTGATTCTCTTTAATAGTGGATTTCAGTGCCTGCTCATTCTCAGACAATCATTTTGTTGGTCTGGGCATTTTTTCAGACATAGAGCTTACTCATGTGGGTGCACAGTACTACGGCTCGACTGAGTTAATCTTAGGGCTGCGCGATAGTGGATATCAATCAGTCAATCAATTCATCAATATTTCTGTCAAGCTTAAAGCTTCACATTTACTTTAAGAACTTCATTTTGTATTAAATATTGTTTATTTTTTGGTACAAGTGATAATTGTCGCACGTTCTGCAAACAACTTAAGATAAATTAAACAGGTACAAAAATAACAAAATGCATTTTTTGATCAGTTCTAAATAAAGTTAAATATCAGATATGACCTTCATGATGTGTCTTTTTCTTTGTAGAGCTCAAAATATTTAAACATTTTACACTATATATAAGATTTTTGTATTGTATCAGATTTTACATTTTTACTGTCTGATACCGACACAGATTCCCACCCCGAGCTCAAAATAGTTTAAACTGTTGGCAAACGAACCCACATGTGACTTCACCAATCTGACGTGGAAGCAAAGAATGACACACTTTGCGGCTCTTCTTCAGTTCTCGCTCTGCTGTCCATAAATAGCAGAGGAAGAAGTGTCTGAGAGAAATGTTCATGGCCAGGGAGTTAGTAACCAGGGTCAATTACTGTTATCAGCCACTTAAATCCGTTTCGACCTTGCTAAATTGCACCATATCTTTGGCAATATTTTTAGACAGTTGCATTTGTGTTGTCTGCTGTTGGCTGTTGTGGTGCAGACATCATTGCGTCTTGGACTGTAGTGTTTCATTGTGTGTTCACGAGTGTCTTCTCGGGTCTTCTTCACTAACACTGTCTCACGAGGTTTCCTTCAGATTTTCGGTCATAATTTGCTCTCACTTCTGGCGTCCTGGTCGTGAACACAAACCACTCGTGACCCCTGATGGTAGATTTTCCTGAATAGAACAAATGAAATTCTGATGACAGGAAAGAATATGAAGTCAAATCTGCGCTTCTGTGAATTTATTTCCGTGAAACGTGTATTTGTCTTATTTGTTCAAATATCGGGGGGAAAACTAATATCCACTAATATCACAGATAGTGAAAGTTAGTATTAATTTCCCCCCTTCACTACCACCTGGAGAACAAATTTGCCTCTTCAGCATTTAAGTCCTATGATTTTACTCCTTTCACTGTTGGTCTTGTGTTGATGAAATGGATTTGCTTTATTAAATTCATGTAATGAAATGTTATAAACAGCAGCAATTTGTTTTCTTTTAGTATTTAGTTGCTGATTTGTTAGAATAGCATTATTAGTGAAGCATTTGTTAGTTATATTTTTCTAAATTATATAATTTTAGTGGGTTTTTGTAGTGGTTAGCACTCTGGAATAAACCCTGTGGCCCTGTGATGGACTCACGATCTGTCTGAGGTGTACCCCCGCCTATCGCCCTATGTTGTCTGGGAGTGGCACTTGTGACCTGTGGAGGATAAAGCAGTAGAAGATAAATGAATGAATGAATTAGCTTAGCATGCTTGAGTATTTGTTATTTATGATGAATGGTAATCATATGAGGGTATCACACAGGTTAAATAAGAAGCTACATCTGGATCTGTTTTTTTTCCAGAGTGAAAGAGGCCGACATGGATTCATTACTTCACCCCGCACTTGCCAATATGACCAACAGAGGGCGACAGAGGCTTGTTGTGTGAATGGGGTGAAGTCTGCCATCTCTGACAATAAATCCCCATAACCTGTCCTAATCGGGACTGAACATTAAGTTTATTTGTCTGCATAAGGTACATAGCCCGGTTGATGATACAAAGTCGTGTAGGAAGGTTTGCGCCTGGATAATGGTGTCTCTGTGTTCTTTTAAAAAAAAAAATACGATACGATTTCATGACCTTCTTCTTGACCAAGGCACTGACAAGTGAGTCATTGCACTGCAGAGGCCCAGAATTTTGCCTCGATCCACCAAACAGCCACTCTGTGTTTATGTGTGTGTGTGTGTGTGTATACAAGTGTGAGGCTGGTGACCGCTGAAGTGCTGAGAGTGTGTGCTCGCTCAGCAAAAACTCTATCCTGGTTAATGTACAAGTTTTTTAAAAAGGCGAACATTGCTTTACCCCAGGCGCCTGCTCAGGTTCTCCAGTGACCACAGCTGATGCATTTCATCAGTACGATAAAACTCACTCCTGCCGCCAGACCTATGAAGGTTATCGCCACCTTATAGCCATATCAATCCTAAACTGTGTTTTACCTTTACCTCCCCGAAGTAGCATCTCAGCAGAAACATGCAGTGTTAGTCCTCACTAGCTGGTGTCACATAAGGTTCCATTTTAGTCGTATCGCCGTAATTCCACTCCACCTCAATGTAGCACCAGACCTAAATATTCTATAACAGCAATGTTACCCAGTTGGACAGTGATATGTATTACCTGCATGAATCACTTTGTCATTTCCGATTTATGAGGGAGTTTAGCATTCAGAGCAAGGCCGGCCAGTGTGAGGAGCCAACTGAAAATGTGTACAGGAAGAGTCTCCTCTCATTGATGCCACTAAACTAACCAAATTCACCTCCACTTGGCTGTTTTCACCTGCTCGTTTTCACCTGAGGTAACACTGACTGTGCAGTGATGAAATACACATGACATCTTTGCCCTTTTTTGTTTAAAGACAGAAGAGTAGAGGTAAAAGAATAACACATTTCATATTTAATCATTTGGTCAAACTCTCCTCTCCTAGAAATAAATTACAAACTACCTGGGGGGAAAAAACAACCACACAACAACCAAGTCAGAGCACTTAGATATTTTAGAAAGATGTGTGCCGTTGATATTCTTATCAAATAGGCCAATATTTGTGTACGACCAAGTCATAAAAGACAAGAAAGCAGCCCAGATTTCATCATATTTAGTCAATGTTCCTGTAATACACTCAGTTCCAGCAATACGCTCCGCCATTTTTGGCAAGTGCATCGTCTCAATATTCAGTCGTGTCCTTCCATGTCACCTTTTAGCAAATGTAGAGGATGTAGCCAACCACTGACCGAATGATGTCGCTTTTACTGTGTACCAACAGAGTCTGTGCCAACGCTAAGTACCTGGAGGTTCATCTACATGACTGTAGCGTGGAATTTGAGTGACAGCGCAGCTGCTTCGGCTTCATGCACCGCAAACATTCATGACCTGCTGCGCCTCTGACTGTCAGCTGGAGCACAGCTCAGGTCCAAAAGAGTGCAAACTGAAACTGACCAGGACCTGGTTATAAATTCAAAATAAGCTATTTGTCCTTGGGCATGAAAGTTTGAATAGCACATTTATTTTTCACAGCTTAAACTACATTTTTGTCTGTGTGTGTGTGTTTTTAAACAACACTGTGAACTGAATTTCACTGTGCTTGTCACCTCAGTCACTGCTGGGCAAAAAGCCTTCTTGCTTATCTTCTCTTTTAAAATGGAAACATGAAAGTGACTTTCATTATCTTGAGTTGGTTTTCCTCAATTTTGAAAGCCTTGCGTTATTGGCACCTGATTGTTGGAATAATTTACAGCCTGCTCTTCGACTTCAATACTTAGCTAACCTGAATTAGTCTAAGGCTCTATTGACGACTTAGTCCAGGTTGTCTGCAGCAAGTTTAATGTTGTGCTGCAAGTGCTGTTTGGCCACAGACTGATGCGCCACAGTACAGTTTGGACTCCAGAAGCACTGGAGTGGGAGATGTCATATGAGGCTTCTGTAGAGCGGCCAAATCTGTTGGCTGCTATTGATATCCTATTTCCTCCATCATTCCTAAGCTGCTTTGCATTCAGAGGTTCATTGTGTCCAGCCTGTAGCCAGCAATACTCACTATATGTCTTTGCAGCCACACAAACAACTTTGAGTCCGGTATTATCCGGCAAACAAAAGCATAGCTTTTGCCACAGTAGGAGCTGTCCAGCGTTGGCATGTCAATTGTGCCTCTTTTATATGAGGTGGGATCCAAACCAATTTGGCTGTCGGTGTTAAATTCCTCATTAATTCCCCTTTTGAATGTGTAGAAGGCAACATAATGGGTTTTAGAGCTGGCAGAAGGAAAAGCAGGAAAAGAGGATCAAACGCTGAACAGAGAGTTTGGACTAATCCAAAAAAACCCTGTTGAACTTATCACATATTCAACAGAAGGAGCTTGAGATATGGTGATGAGCTTGTGGGCTTTGGACAGTGGGGCTGCATAATAAAATGAAATTGTATCATCATTGTGATATCCATGGTATACATGTATATTGTTTTTGTAAAATACATATCCAGGCCCTAAAATCTCCTTAAAATGTGATAAACAAAGATTTTTTAGTTTGTCATTTTCGGTTTCAGCATGAGCTTGCATACATACAGTTTGCTTAAATTATGAATTTTTTTTTTTTACATCTCTCCAATCTCCTCGATACCTACAGCCCCACAAGTACTCTCCATTATTCCTCCTCCATCCTCCTCTCCACACATACTGCTCCACTGACTTCCACGGGCTCCAAAATCTTTAGTTGAGTAGCTTCTCGGCCACGGAACTCACTCCCACAAACCATCTGTGACACCGACTCTCCCTAACTTCACATCCCACGTTTTTTCATTATTTTACATTGAACTTTTATCTGCTGATATTTCATTGTTTGTTGTATTTGTAAGGTGACCTTACATTTCCTCAGGAAACTACTAAATAAAATACATTATTACTATTAATATCTTTATTATAAAGTAGTAGTAGTAGACAGTATCGTCTTCCGTTTGAAAATGACCATTGGTGTCAGTGTCGAACCATCTCCACACCACCGAGAAGTGTGATTTCTCATGACCAGTTGTCATGCTCACACTTTTCTGCCCTTTCTCTGCGACACTTCGGCTCATGGGGATGTCAAACGCGAGGGGGACCTCGTCCATATTAATGATCTGGTCCGGTGACACACTGTGTGTCGTTTGCCTGCTTTTCAGCGAATGCACGGAGACCTCGACCTTGGCTTGGTCCATGCTCTGATTGACAGGTGGTTGCATGGCATGAAGCGATAGCACCAAGAAGGCCCGTCCAGCAAAATCATTCATTTTCATCTCCTTGGCACCTACACGTCCATGGAGATGTAACTGCACATTTGATAAGCCCCTTCCAGCAGCACGCTGTTCAAGAACCCATTTGTGGACTCGTTCCTCCAGCTCTGGCCATCGCGCTTTTATTTTCTCATAGAAGTGAGAGTTACCTCTGCTTTTCGCCAGTCCCTGATGAGTTTTTCACTCATTCCAAACTTTCTTTCTGCTGCTAGATTAACGTTTTCAGCTGCATACTTTATCATTTCTTTTTGGTGGCATTTTATCTGTGTTCTTTCTCTGTACAACTGTGGACAGTGCCCTCTTGTGGTCATAGATGACATAGGGTATATTTTTGATATACAAGTCGCTTCTAAATATAGGTTGCATGGCCAGCCAAAGTACTAAAAAGTGCCACTTATAGTCCTGAAAATACGGTATGTATTATTAGTTAAAAGTTACAGACAATGACTTAAAGCAGGGGTGTCAAACGTATGGTCCACGAGCCAGATTTGGCCGCCAGTGGGTCCAATCCGGCCCCCGGGATGATTTTGTGAACATTTCACATTATGATTAGATTCTATTCATAATGTAAAATGTTTCTAATATATAAATAAAATACTATATTTTTATGTTTATATTATTATTATTATTATTATTATTATTATTGTTATTATTGTTATTGTTATTGATATTATTATTATTATTATATTATAATAGTATAATATTATAATATTATATTATATTACTATATGAAATACTACATTTTGTTCGTTCCAGATAAGTTAGTCATAATGTTGTTGAAATTTCACTTATTTTTATTAAGAAATTTCAAGTTGTTCGTAATATGTTTTATAAATAGATACTTAATTCAATGTAAAATGAAGGGAAACATTTTGAGTGCTATTATTTGACTGGTCCAGCCCACTTGAGATGAAATTGTGCTGTTTGTGGCCGCTGAACTAAAATGATATGAAGGATAAATATTTTTTAGTTTTTTCTAAGAAACCATGTTGTTGGAATGGAAATAATTGATTTAATTTGGCTACTGATCATCAAGGTCAATGTATGCAGTGAACCCAAAGCAGAAAAACATTACAGTGTTTACTTAAGTATCTGTCTATTTATCATAAGTGATGCATTCATCATAAAATTCAACATAAAAGCATATCACACATTAGCATCTGTAAGAGCTTTGCCGTTCTCCGGTTGTATTTTTATCTCAGATACTGAAGTGTTTTTTAAAAAGACATCAGCACGCACACACACACACACACACAGTATTCAGATCTTCATTCCTCCAGTTCGACAACATTCATATTTAGCTCTCATTGGCCTTGTTTCTCAGTGTCGGAGGAGAAAGTGTGTTTGTCTTCCTCCAGGGAAAATGCTCTGTGTTCAGTAATCATCAAGCACACACAGGCACTCTGAGACATTATCACAAAGAGTCACTGTGGCGAGTGCGTGTTATGGATATAATTTGGTGCCGTTTCAACCCTCACACATAAAAAGCAATTAATTTTTTTGTTTGCATTACCCTCTTGATTCCTTTTGTTGTTGTTACTCAGTGATATTCGCAGGTCATGCCGTAATGTAAAGGATTTCTCAGTGACAACAATGCTTAAGTCAGCTGCTGCTGCAATCATTAAATCTGTAATATAGAAGCAGGCATGAGTGAATGCACGATGTCATCCTGCAGCTCAGAATATGATTTATTTACCTTCAGCCTCTCATGTCCACACCGACAAAAGACATACAGTCTATTAAACCTCCGCGCAGAAGCATGTGGTGTCGCCTTTGTTTTTCTCTCCTTCCATTTCTCACTGACTCATACACACATACACACACAGTGTATCCTCTCCTCAAGCAAGGTCACTCTACCCTGCACTAAGTGACTGCAATCAATTATCTGGTGCAGCATTAAATGAGACTGAAACTCCCACATCTGCATTAGCTCCTGGTCCTTCTTATAGAAGTCATTTGGTTGTAGGAAAAACACAGTGGATGATTCACATCTTTTCAAAGGTCCAGTCACCTGCAGGCAGAGATGCTACACAAGCGTAAAATCTAAAAATAATTTCTTTAATATGCAGTAACAAGCCGCTCCGATACTTGTTTTAATTAGTGGCTAAAGGGCGAACAGCAAACTGTTTCATAATGTTTTCTTTGCCCTTGAAGAATCATATGCTCCAGGTGATTCATAGCAGACAGGTTTTCGGTTACAGACTGTGCTCAGACTGTGAAGAATGTGGGTTTTACAACGACTCACCTTCGAGTTAAATTTAGAGAAATCTAGTATTTTTGAAGCTTGACCTGAGCTAGAGGTTTTCTACAGAGCCGGATCCATTGATATTACAATGCTTTTGTTTATGTAGAACTACTATAGTAAAGCTGTCAGCTTTATTGTCTGCCCATGAGTTTGTTTCTTGTTTTGACTTGGTCTTGTTTTGTTTTCCAACTATGTAATGCAGCCTTGGGGATTATTTTAATTTAATTCAGTTCAGATTTTATTAAAGACTCACACAAGGGTTCATAACAGATAAAAATAACTTAATAACTTAGAAGACAGGTATAATATACCACATTATATTATATTATATTATATTGTATTATATTATATTATTCAGTGTTATATCAATGTTTGGCTTTTAATTGGGTTTCTGTATTGTAATTGTCCAAATAGAATCTGGAAATAACGATACTTGCAATAATAAATGCAATACTTGTCATTGAAGATTATTATTATTCCACCCTTTGGGATCACATATGGAGACTGTAAGTGCTTGGTGTATCTGTCTTTTCTGCCAACAGAAGAAATGGAAGAGATTTGTTCATCTGTTGCTTCTCAGGCTTGACCATTATTTTGTTTATCTATGTTAATGCATCATCTCCCCTTTATACACATATACAGCACACACGTGGTGGTTGTCCTAAGACAGCAGTGGAAGCTCAGCTTCCTCTAAAATGTAATCAGATATGTACTGACTTAAAACCACTTGAAGCTCAGCGTCAACTTTACTCTACTTCCAGGGAAGCTGGGCTTCCCCGTAAGTGGATTTGTGGGTGGGTGGGCGTGGACGCTGTGCTTCTGCACGATGACGGTCATAGTGTGTCATTTGCTCGCCGATATAGCCCATTTTCATTCATACATAGACACTGTCAATAAAAACACTATTATAGCATTTAAGTTTTACATAATTATCACGTTTCCTTGTTGTTCGTTTGCAGAATTTAGGTAAGAATTCACGTATAAATAACTGGGCCTGAAATGAGCTTCCCTTGTTTCAAAGACCAGCATCCGCCACTGCAGTGCCTGCTGCTACAGTAGTACTACCAGACACTTGTTTTTGACAAATTACTTTAACGTTGTGCTGTTCATCAAATGTATGTTAGATTGATTTCCTGTCAAACTATTGCTGAAGTGTTGCCGCATCACACAGCATCAATGTGGAGAGCTGACTGAAAGTTGGATCGCTACATCTTAGTGTTTTAAAAAGCCGCACAAATGCGTTTTTAACGTGTGTCATCTTGGAATCCATGTGAGGCGTAATAGAGCAGTGTGAGATCACTGAGATGACTTCCTGTTTACAATTTAACTGACTGTTTCTCTCCCACTGTTTCCTCCTAGTCTGTCTCACAATGTCACTCTCTCTCTCTCTGCTCTCTCTCTCTCTCCATGTGGCCTGTCACTGTGCTGTCATGACAACCAGTTCAGTTTAGCAAGTCATTACCAGTAATCCCTGTGAATGAGCGTTAATAATGACTTTCGAGGCGTAATTATTACGCTTTAAAGGTTTCTCCTCCCTTTTTTTTACGTGTTAATGCTTGCTTTTACTGCAGTGTGGTTTTCTTTTATTGTCCTGTTTTAGCTACAGTGCAGGGCAATGAGGGGAAGGATTGCATGCTTACTTGATGAATGATATTGACACCATCATCACACATGCACACACACTGCTGCAGCATTTGCAGTGCAACCAGGATCCCCAGTGTTGTGATCGCTGAGATTCATGCTGGTCATGATGTCGCACGTTGCCAGTAACAGCCTTGGCCTGAGGTAAAGGCGACATGTGTTGGTCAGTGAGCTTTAGAGGTGCTGGATGGAAGGAGAGTGGTCGTTACCGTGTAATATGTAAACCAAAGGAATGTGGTATTGTGGACGTTTGGTAGCTATGATAGATGGATGGATAGTTAGCAACGTTTGTGTTAGAAGCTGTCCTACATTCAGTGTGAAAAGGTTTTTTGACCGTTATGTTCTATCAAATTAATATAATGTGTGTTATATTTTTTTTTTTTTATTGTCGTAAATGTGCAAAACCTTTAGATGACTCTTCCATACCCTGGTGACAAGTCAAGCCCATTGAAAGCTGCCGACAGCTAATAATTTTGAGTGGCTTCAGAATAAAGTTTAAGTTCGCCACTATAGTTGTTAACCAGTTAACTAACTAACTAGTCATTGGCTGCACATTTTTGCCATTATTCCCTCGATTCGAGTTTAAATGCAAACCATAATGTATAGTTATTTTGCTTATTTTTTGAGATTATTTTGCAAAGGGAAACTTTGATTTGAGGATGTAGGGTTGGTGAGCTCGTATAATGCCAATAATGACTTACACAATGTTAATTAGAAAAAAACATCTGCTCTACACGACTCTCTCTCTGTGTTTCTGAGTATAGTGTTGCCCAGCAACATTCCCACACAGCACGCAGGAAGTGAATATCAAGACAAAGAGAGGCTTCAGCAACATTGGATTACGTGAGACTGCTGTAAACAGGTTTAAGTATGACAGAAAACACAAAAAGGCATTGACGATAACTCTCAGAAGTGAATTCTACTGCTGAAGAAACCCCGGTCGGTCAGCAGTTTGACAGGATAAATGCTCCTTGTCGCCTCCTGCTCCTCCGTTGATGCAGCATACACATAATGTTGCATACTTTCTGTTCACAAAGGCCAGACAGAGGCAGAATAATGACATCAGCATCATCATTGTGAACACAGATCACGTTTGTGGCACACGGTACACGGTTATCCACATAATTTCACATCCTTCATCTGGCACTTGAACCTCTCTCCAGACTGTAAAATCAGTATCCATCTGTGGTCTGCAGTGGCCACGCTCAATTACTTTATGCCATTCACAATTTAACACTGATAAAAATGAATATTTCTCATTGCAGTAACTTTATCACCTATATCTTAAGCTGTGATGGCATGCTTTGATATTCTGTTGGAAGTGTAACACATAGTGAAGAGGAGCTCTGCGGAGTGCTAATGTAATTCAAAGCGACACGGAAGCATGATACAGTTCAGCCATCTTTCATTTCACTCTGGGGGAAGTTAGGTCTGCGGATTCTTTTGAGGTGCGTCGCCAAAAGGGGGATATTTGTTATTCAAGGCTCCGGAGGGTGGAGGTGTCGGGGGTGTAATTATTTATGATTACAAATAAGAAGGAGAGTGAGGTCAAGGACAAGAGAATGGATATGATGATTTAGTGATTTTGTTCAAGTGAGAGAGAGTGAAGTGAGAGAAGGCGAAGGGGGGGCATTGGAGATTGAGTGGCTTTAGGAAGACTGATTGTAGTGGAAGCTGTCAGAAAGTTAGAGGTGAGCATCAGGGAGAGGAATGTTACAGCCCCACCAGGATGAAATTACATAGAGAAGGAAGAGGTTGTTTGGGGTGATGTAAAAATGGAGCAGGAGAGGATGGAAACCTTGAAGTTAGACCCCCCAAAAAAACAGGGGAAAAAAGCCAGAGGGATGTAGGGTGAGACAAAGAAAAGATGCAGAGGGAGGTAGTGAGACATATAAAGATGGATCAAGCAGTCACTGGAGTGGAGAAGCAGATAGTGATTGAGGGGATGGAGAGGGAGGAGGTGTGTAAAAGCAGCCGTGATGAGATGGATTCTACTGGACCGTGAGATTGATGACTCAGCTTCACAAAGGGAGGGAAGAGATAGTAGGAATGGGATGAGGAGAGGAATAAGAGAAAAGGCCCGATGAAAAGAAACATTGTGCCCCTGTAAGACATGGCAAAAACTAGAGTCTGATAAAAGAATGAGTCTGTTTTTGTGTTTTCTTTTTTATCTCACACCCAGCGTCTTTGCACATGTTGCCATCTCTAAAAGGATCTAAACTATGTTTTTGGTTCATCCTTGGTTATGCATGGGTGGAAAAAACGTATTTCCCAGAATAAGGGCAGAGCTGCCGCTACATCAAAAGAGATTATGTGTATAACAAAGAAAAGTCTGTTTGAAAAGAAGGATTAGATGTAGTTTGGCTTTCAGGCGGCTGAAAACCGGCGAATTAGTTATCCATCACTGCCTTTGAACAAATTAAACTACAGGAAGCACACACTCATTGCATGTAATAAAGGCACTTTTTTCCTGATTTTTTATTTAAAGCCTTATGGTCTGTCAGTTTGACCAATTAGAAGAGTGATTCTTAAGGTTTCTGGAGCTCCACAGCGGTGCGTGACCAGCTAACGAAGGAGCACCTTATTACAGGGTAGAATATGCAAAATTCAAGGTATAGAAATGCTGAGTGAGAGGGGAAATGGTGGGAGTAAGTGGGGAGGAGGGATAGTGAAAGACTATTAGAATGAGAGGAATGGTATATTAATCTTCTCCCATGACAATGTTTTGCTTTCACCTCCTCTGCCTTTATCCTTCGCTCGCTCTGTCTTATTCCTCTTCTTATCAGACCACTGGAGTAGTTCTGATTTGCCAGCAGGGGGAAAAGACTGGAGGTGAACAGTGTTTAAAGCAGAGTCCTAGCAAGACTTTCTTGGGATCTTCACTTTCTTCAGACTAAGAGCTCTTATCAGGAGCAGCGATAGAGTTCCTGACAATGATGCAGTGTCTTCTGTCTACCCACTGGACTGATGTTAGAGGCTGTAATGAATAGGGAAGAAAAAATACTGTTAAATATGTCACAAGTCTTGCTGCTGTAAATGCAATTTCATGAAAACTCGATAAGTGTGTGTTGGCAGTTCGAGCTGTCCTCAACACGCTTATCTCCCTGTTGCTGTTTTTTCATACAGTAATGATTAATGTTGCCTCTGACTGTCTGTTTTTTTCATCTTTTCTTAGATGCTGTCACGAAGAGCCCAAAGCGTTCTCGCCAGCCGTGATGGGACACAGTAAGGCTGGGAAAATGATAAGAAATCTTTACAGCGCTCGCTTTCAATCACGGCACCAAAACCAGACAGCGGGGACGTCCATTATCTGAAATTAATGTCAGCTGTGTTGCAGAGGCAGCCTCAAGCTGCACCGCCAGATCCAAGACAACCCATGGGGGTGTGGCCTCACCGGTTCCTACACTGCTGCCACTGGTAACACCAGCCAAATGACCAGCGATGCCTTCTAAGGTCTCCTGCTTATATTTGCTGACAGTAGTTTGTTGGGCCAGCGCTCTGTGGTACCTGAGTGTGTCGCGCTCTTCCTCATCCTATGTGGGACAGCTGAACATCCCCCTTCGCAAGGCGGCCAAGGGGAACAAGAACGGCACCTTCAGCAACATCCGCACGCGGCCGCTCAACCCGCACGACTTTGACTACCTTATCAATGAGGCCAAGAAGTGCGAGTCGGAGCCTCCCTTCCTTGTCATCCTCATCAGCACCACCCACAAGGAATTTGACGCCCGCCAGGCCATCAGAGAGACATGGGGCGACGAGAGCACATTTCCAGACGTGCGCGTGGTCACACTCTTCCTGTTAGGCCGCAGCACCGATGGCGTTCTCAATGAGATGGTGGAGCAGGAAAGTCAGATCTTTCATGACATCGTTGTGGAGGATTTTATCGACTCTTACCACAATCTGACGCTCAAGACCTTGATGGGCATGCGCTGGGTGGCCACCTTTTGCTCCAAGGCTCAATATGTCCTCAAGACGGACAGCGACATATTTGTTAACATGGAGAACCTCATCTACAACCTCCTAAAACCCACCACTAAACCCAGGAGGAGGTATTTTACCGGCTACGTCATCAACGGGGGGCCAATCAGAGACATGAGAAGCAAGTGGTACATGCCGAGGGATTTGTACCCAGAGAGCAAGTACCCCCCCTTCTGTTCCGGCACTGGTTATATCTTCTCGGCAGACGTGGCCGAGCTCATATACAAGACTTCGTTGCACACAAGGCTGCTGCATCTGGAGGACGTTTATGTTGGCGTGTGCCTGCGTAAGCTCAGCATTCACCCGTTCCAGAATAGTGGCTTTAACCACTGGAAAATGGCGTACAGCCTTTGCCGCTACCGGCGGGTGGTCACCGTCCATCAGATCTCGCCTGAGGAGATGCATCGCATCTGGAATGACATGACCAGCAAGAAACACCTTAAATGTTAGCACGCGTGTTTGCAGCTGTGCCAGTGGACAAGTCAGGGAGGAGTTTAATGCCTACTCATCAACTGCTGGACAGCAACTTGCTGAAGGAACAATTCCGGCATCCAAGGCTACATCTATACTACCTTGCATTTAAAGGGATCTGCATTTTCAGATAACTACGCTCCATTTCAGAAGTAATCTGTGGCAAATACTAATACATGACTCTGCGTGACCCTACCCAGACAGGCAAGCACCAATTGGACCACATGTGCCAACAGTGCTTTCTCCTTGTATAGCACTACACTTTCCAGTCCAGTTGGTGGCGCACTCTTATTTTGATCAATAAGACAAAGAAGAAGACAGTTACCATGGAAACTTGCTCGGGCATGTACAACTCAGCGCTCCAAGAGCACAAAGACATACAAACTCCCAGTGAGAAATCACCACAACTGGAATAGAATGTGAGATCAAGTATGCATGTGTGGAATGCTAGACTAGATGTAGGCCCTTGCTTTAGTGTGGAAAACATGGAGAATATGACGTGGCTCTTAATATCGAGAAACAACAATATTGAAAAGTAGAAGAAGGATTTTATTCATTAGACTGATGACCAGGTATAACAGAACAGAGCAAGTGTGGAAGGCATCTCCCCAGCAGGATGTGCGCGTCTTTAAATGAAAAACGGAGTAGTATGGATGTTTGCCTGGAGTCTCTGTAGTGCAAGACCAACACAAACTGACTTCAAGTTTGAGCACAAGGTTGGAAATGTTTTCCAAAGATGTGCAACGTGTTCAGGTGGTTTCTTGAAATTGCCAGCAGCACCTTTTGTTTTTACTGGAAATTACAAAGCAGGAGGATCAGAGCCTTGCGTTCACTTGTACAAGATACACATCATCCCCAGCTGCTAAATATGAAATCACACAAATGCCAGCACACCTTTGAACCTGTGCCCCCGCCCCCTCCCCCTTGCATCGATCACAAGCTCTAATTATGAATGTCCCTGATGTATTTTCAGTTTGCTGCACTCTCTGAACAAGTTGTTAATGTTGGATGTACTGTCTGGTACCGTCGCGGCTGTCATCACCATAAGGACCACGGCCGAGCTCGTGATGTGGAGACTCATTTGAAACGTGTGTTATCATTCATGGGCAGACTTGTTCTTAACAAAAACACATACAGTATTTTCTTACAACAGATCCGTGGATCTTTGTGAACATTTCTTCAGACGGTGTGAAGATAACGGCTGCTCACATTCCCAGGTGAATGTTCCTTCTGTTTAAGTGTAAAGTGTGGTTATTTGTCTCAGACACTGTCATGTGCTGTTGTAGTCTGCCTCCAGACTATTATATTTTCTATTACTTGAACAGGAAGGAGAATAGATTTACTTGGTGGAAGTGTGCCGATGACAAATATCACCGTTTTGAGTGCTTTCTTCTTTTCAATTACTTGAGATTAAATAAACCACTTTCATAAGACTTGATATTTTATTTATTACAGAAATCAATATGAAAAGTTTTTTTTGCATACAGGAAAAACTCGATTGCACACTGTGACTGTTTGGAAAACATGAGCTGCAGAAATCAAAGTGTCTCATCAGGACTGCTGCTCGGTGGAGCAGCTGCGCTCAGTTGGAAGCCAGTCGCAGCTCTCAACACGGCGCTGACGGACGAATGCCGCGCGTGCTGAAGTCTCTGCGTGGCTCTGGAAAACAACGCCGCAGTGGCTGATGCGTGTGCAGAGGCGTGCAGGCGACGTGGAGTGTGTGATTACATCAAACGGAGCATTTTGGGAACTGGCAGTGGAGCACATGTTTTCAACCATAGTTTCCAAAAGAGGAATTACTGAAGTGAGCAAACAACAAGGGGGCATTTAATTATTACAGTCAGTCAAGATAGTGTAGTCATTTAAGCTTTTTTTAAAATGGTTTCCCCCTTTTCTCATTCTCTTCTTAAAAAGCAAAACAAGAAATCAAGAGAAATGTATTCCCTTGGCTGATTTTAAGAATCAAAATGATCAAAACAAAGCAGAAGTAACTTTAACATCAGGGTTATTGGGTGTGGACTGCAGTACTGGGCTTTACCACTCCCCTTCTGTATGACCACAACATGCCCACACTCAACAAAAGCAGAGAAATGAGTATCAAAGTATAGTTTGAAAGGAACACAGTTTGTGATATGAGTTGGATTACTATTATTATGTCAATCGACGTGAGGTGAGAGAATTTAATGCATAATACACAGGGTCAAACATCTTTTTGTATGTTTTTGGGTTTTCTGTCTGTCCATTCAAAGGTGGTGCTCTAGTGATCTGCCCTCGATGATGCATCCAGCTCTGTGTGTGTGTGTGTACTTGTATTTGCTACCTCTGTAGGACCTTTTCTGCCATAAACACTGACCTTGACAGGCAGAACCTTATTTCTGAGGAACCAGTTTCAGGCTATTTGAATTGTGGTTGGGTTACGGTAGGCATTAACTGGTTATGGTTACTGCTTTGTCCTTAAAAAATAATAGTTAGCACAAACCTGGGTGTGTGTGTGTGTGGTCTAGATTTTAGCAAGTACAAAAAAAACTTCTATTCATTTGCTTTGTATTCAAAAAATTAATTTGCTACTATAATTGGTTGCTCAGCTTTCTACAGGTGTGTGTGCATGTGCTTTGGATCTGTGAACTCTTTGTTCCAGGCATCCTCATCTTCATCTGAGGGAGCGGCATCACTCCAGCGGGAGTCAGTGTCAGAGAAATGAAAAATGTCTTCTGTTCTCTTCTTGCAAAGATAAATAAAAAAAAAATAAAAAAAATGTGTGAAACACTAACGCTCTCTCCTCAAACACTTTCACGCGCTAGTCTGGTGGGAGCATGGAGGCAGAAAACACACTATCGCTGTGATGATTTCTTCACATTAAAACTATTCCCAGGCGGCGGCTTTACTTCAGAAACTTATCTTTGTAACATTTTTAGAACCGTTTTTGTAAGTAAATGCAGTTTAACCAAAACAGTTTTATTCCGGTGAAAGATTTTGTGCTTTTTGCTTATTGTGTGGAACAAAAAGAATTACCATCCCCTCTCTGCCTCAGCACGTCATCAGTTAATGGCTTAATTTTTCCAGAAAGTGCACAAGTGCCGTCTGCTCTGTTGTGTACATGTGCAATAATTGTTATTCACAGCTTCTTATCCTCACTGCTGTGTTGTGCATTTCCCTGATCGCGCCCTATGGCATATGCAATTTGATGCATAATGCTGAGTAATAGGAAGTCTGGACTGTAATTGGCCAAACAACCAAGTGGTAGGGTGTTTAAAGGGCTAAAGCTTGGGGGAAAATGAAAAGCGAGCGATTATTCAGGGGCTTGTAGTAAATGAACCTCGTAACGAGCGAGGCGGAGTGCGAGACAACTGGGAGCACTCTGATTTCTAAACAAAGCATCTACGGCAGGCTTGTGGAGCCTTGAGTTAAAAAAAACATCACTATGAGTTGAAAAGACCTTGTTTTGGTGTTGTGGTCCAGGACATATTCTTACACCCCAAGTCCTATCTCTTCACCTTTCCAGTCAGTGTGACCTCCTCGTGACCTGCCCTTTGAGGCACAGAGGCAGCATGTTTACGAGAAAGCTGTCCTGGAATAAATAGCTGGTGTAGAAGCCGCCATCTGTGCAGGCACACTTATAAAGTCAAAGTGGGAGGAATAGGGCTCGTTGAGAGCAGCTGGGGAGCTTTTCCCCCCACCCTTCCTCCAGAAAAGGTACCATCAGAGGGGATGATGGGATGCATCAGAATGCTGCAGGCTACATCTGACGTGATTACAGCAACTTCATATGACCTGCTTGGAGTTTGAGGCGGCCCGAAGCAGAAGGTCATTCTGAATTTGTTCTCTTGTGTGTTGACTGTCTGTAATGTTTATTTATTCATTTATTTATTTATTTATTTATTTTCCCAGTAGAAAACGTCCCCTCCTTTTTTCCTTTTGTGTTTGCCAGTGAAAGGCTCATATAACCACCTGTGTCTGTCTCTAAGAGTCTGGCAACATCGCCCAACAAGAGTCTCACTCTCAAATCTCGTGAGACACGTGTCTCAGAGAGTAAACTTAAACTATTCCAAAAATGAAAAACTTACAGCAACCAAATCTCCTTCTACAGTATGGCAATGTGAAGTAAGATATAATTCATAATTACTCGATCTTCTCTAATTTGCTCTTTCATTTGTGTCTATGTCTATGTTTAGGTTACGGGTATTATATTCATTTTATTGACCTTTAATTAGCCTACGTGAATGGTTTTAACATTTTAACACAAAATGAACATTTTCATTTTGATAACGCACAGTATGTCATACACTGTCATTCCTGTGTGGCTGTACGTGGCTGCAGAGAGGGGTCAGAGAAGCTCATTACGACTCATAAATCTCCATGCGGCAGGTGGAGCCACGGTTATCTTGACTCATATAACTCTGTAAACCCATAAATTAGTCATGAAGGAAGTGTGGCCGTGAAACTGATATTTACTTCCTACTCACTGAGACTCAAAGGTCAAAACTGGATACCGTTTTGATGGGATGAAAATCAGAAGCAGTCTTTGTCCACATCTTGAATGTTTTAATAAATATACATAAAGGTGATTCTCTCAACTCTCGTCTTCTACGTGTCCAGCAGCCAAGTTTGAAACTTTTGCCGCAGAACAACTCACTCAGGTGTGTCAAAGAAAAACCTAAATTTTGATATCTGGCAGGTTATACAGTTTCGGTAGCATAAATTATTCTCTGTCATCCATAGCAGAGAGATGGGATTTAAATAGGAAGCATACATCAGGATGTGAGGCAGAGGGATGACAGAGATGAGTGTGACAGCAACGCTGAATTTGAATTGCACAAGCAATAAATTAACTCTTAATGGTCCTGGACAGAGGCCGATCTCTCAGAACTGATGGAGGCTCGGAGCTTCACCTCACCTCGTTGAAGAAGCAGCAGGCACATATTTATGACCTGCTCCACGCTGAAGAAGGATATTTGCATATTTGCAGGAGAGTGGAGTCTCATAAAGACCTGACTGGCTGGTGAATGTTGAGATAGTCGAGTTTAGAAGAAGAATTTTCTTACAGTTTTGCTATAAAGTAGATGTCAGTCATTTTTTTTATAATTTAACAAACCTGGGGAAAGTATGCAACAACTCATGTTTATCTGTCCTGAAGGCAGCGTGTAGAGAAGATCAGTGCGTCTGATGTGATCCTTGTTTTCAACCTTTTGTGAGTGAGATAAGATCATTTTATTTGATGCCATGTGTTCCAAACACTGTATACTGAATATACCCATTACATTTATCCATAAAGTGGACAAATATAAACAAATGCAAAAGAAAAAGTCTGTTTAAGAAAACAAAACAATAACAAGACTTCATGAACCTCTTTGTGAATAAAATACCATCAATTATCAATCATGTCCTCCCTCATAGTGGTACGGATTCATCATTCAGCACAAGAGCTTTAGAAGCACCAGGTGTACAGTTAGACAGTTGCTCCATCTCCCTGAGTTAACATCATTAGTATCATCAACCAAACCATCAACCTGTCAGTTAGATCCCATCCCAACTAACCTGTTTATTAACAGCTCTATATTAAATCAAATCCTTATCAACTGGATATATGCCCCAAACTCTTAGTAGCAGTGATTAAACCCGTACTCAAAAAAGCGACCCTTGACCCAGATGTTTTAGCTAATTACCGACCTATATCAACTCTTCCCTAAAATCTTAGAAAAGGCGGTTGCTAGTCAATTATGTAATTGACAATTAATGGCGTGTTTGATGATTTCCAAGATGACACACAGCTTTATTTATCAGTGTGGCCGGATGAAATAAATCAGGTTGCTCAACTCCAGGAATGTCTCGGAGACATTAAGACTTATATTTCAGTGTTGACCTTAATTAAAACATTTAGTTGTTTTAAAAGATTTTAATTATGCTTTAGTCAATTCCTTACTGTTCAACAATACAATAGCAAGATTTATTAATATGAGGTCAAATTCAATTATTATTATTATTATTTTTAATTTAAATGTTTGTTTTTTCTGGCTAATCTCTCTTCTTTTTTGTCATTAAAATTGAAAATTGTGTATGGTCTTACCTTTATATGTAAGTATATGTATATATTGTAAGTCCATGCACCTATATTTCTCTAGATATATATGTGTCACTCTGTTAAAAAAACTTCTTAGTAATAATAATAATAACAGTTATAATAATAATAATAGTAATAATAATATAATAATAATAACAATAACATTCATATCATATGCTATAATTAAAGTTGATATCAGTATAATAACAATCTCTGCTGCTGCTTGTATGAATAACATTCTATAAACATGTCATCACTGATCCAGAACTGTCCTGTCTGAGCTACTTGATACAGTTGTTGTATATAATAATCTTCTCCAGGTCTCTTTCTTCTGTCTCCACCTCTTCTCGCTTGTGTCCTTTCTGTCCCCCACCTCTCCTCTGTCCCCCATTTTTCCTAGTGCCTAGCGTTTGCTCATTGTGTGAATAGTTGGGTTTCTCTGCTCTCGATAATATTGTCTATATACAGTGCCTTGAGATAGTTGGCGCTATAGAAATAAAATTGAATTGAATTGAATTGAAGACTAAATAGTCTGACCAACTACTACTGCAGTGTTAAAGCTTCTTTGTCTTTTTTCACTTGGTCACTGACTGTGATTAAGTTCCTCCATCGCACAGCACACAGACATTCAACACTGATTTGTCAGGTTTGTTTACATTCTCTGCAACACAGGCCTGAGCCGCTTGTGACCACCCACTGTGTCTAAGATGCTGTTGTGGACTAAAAGCAAGCTTTTTCTCTCATTAGCTGCGGTCCGCACCAGTCTGGCATCGGCCTGTGGGGATTAATTGCCTCATTTGGGATGTAATTCATCTCTATTAAAACCGCATCCGTCTCACTCTTTACCTGACTGACCCAGAGCTTATACAATTTCAGGACACCAACCACAGAGAACATTCCTGTAGATACAGCGAGAAACTGGTCATGAGGAGAAATGAAGTATTTATGATGTAAAATCTCACAAAATACCGCTGGGCTCTGTTTTCCCACGTCAGGTTTTTGTTTCCCCTTTCATTCCCTTTTGTCCCACCACCTGTATTTCATCCCTCTCTGTCTCTGATAATATTCGCCAGGTTTACGCTTCCATACACTCTGTCCTCCTCCCGCTGCGTCGCTCAGTTTCTCCATCTGATGCTGTTCTCACTGCGAGACTCGAGAAATCCTCAGCAGATGCACTGTTTGGCTGGCTTCACGCTGTTGACAGACAAACACAGCTTTACATGTGAAAACACCAGGCTATTTCAAGCAGGCTTTGAAAAGATGGAACACATGAATTTATAGACACAGACTGGTGGGACAGCATCTCACCGATGTTTCCTTTGCACTTGTGTGACATTTTCTCTGAACGTGTCAACGCGTTATGCTTTGCGGAAGAAGCGTGGAGGAAAATGCAAACATTTTGTGCCTGTCACAGTGAGGCCTTTTATCCTTTGACATCACAAATGCTGCACATAGAGAGAGATAGGAGCACAAATGCCTGCTGATCTGAAGTTCACACTCGCCATCTTGCAGTTTCTAATTGCCTGTTGCTCACAGCATCACACCGACGTGATAAATGCAGTTAAACTGTCACTTTACTCATTATTCAAAGATCTAATAATCAGACAGAGCAGCACTGTGGTGGTCTGTTTTGAAGTTGCTGTGAGAAAAGTAGTGATCTCCCTGTTATTGTACATCCAGCCATCATCTCTAACAGTCAATAATATTATTGAAATGCAGCATTTTTGCTATAAAGACGTCAGGACAAATAAACAGTGCAGACTCCCTCGTCCCTATTATTGAGATTTGACACCACACAAATTACAGTAAGACTATATCAAATTTTGGAAGTGATAGGGTTGAGCTGGTGGATGATTTGCCCAAGGAGACTTTGGAGTGACAAAGGAATTGGTGTGTATTTTAATTCACATTATTCAAAACCAGAATTCACAGGTTTCACAGTTTGCTTGGAAAATGTTTCAAATGTCCTCAATAATCTTGCGTCACACAAGAAAACGGCTGTTTCGTTGTTTCTACCCCCGCTGATTTTTACTGAAATGAATTCATAAATACTAAACGATGTTTAGTATTCTACTGTTTTTATTTTTATTCTGTGACTTTTCTGGAACGATTATCTAAAAGATTTAAATACTTTTATTTTGAAGTAGTGCAATATCTCTGTGAATTTACCATTAACCTTATTAACTAACACAATAACTGTTATTTTCATCATACATGCACCTGTGAGGGCATTTGAATCCATACAATTTCATTCAAAGTTCTTTAAAAATAACAAGTGTGACAGGCCTGACTCATCAGAGCTAATAACTGTCATTTTTGAGTGATTAGTTTGTTCTGTTTGCAGTCCTTCCTGTCTGTCACACATATCTGGCTTGAATGCAGGTTAAAAAAAAAAAAAGCTGGGATTGTGAATGTGAACCCTGAAAAGGCCTGTGTGTGGTGTCAAGGCTAACTTAACAAAAGAAATTCAATCAAATCTCAAGTGTCCAGCAGGCCTATATCTGCCGTTATTCAGTCTCTACTCAAGGTGCTGTGGATGTTAAAGAAGAAACAGATTTGTCTGCTTCTACAGAGACTGTGCGGCTCACACAAGTCCTTAATGATGATCAAACACCAAAATCTCTTCAACAAAGTGCTGTTATGGGTGAAAATTATGGAAGGACTCTCTTACCCAGCAGGCTGAGGGGCAAATGCAGCCGGTACATGACATTGCAGGTTTCTTTATCTCTTCTATCAGTACCAATTTAGTTAATACAGGACAACTGCTCTTCTGCCCAGCACTCTGGAAGATAATCGACAATGAAATTAAGTGTCGACCGCTCTGTGTCAGCCGGGGATTGTGGGGGATGTGGCAGCTCAGGGCTGATGGGAGATAATCGTAGGACACAATAACCGCTGTCAAGAGAATTTGTCTCGGCTTCTTTATGGCCATTACAACCACAACCTTGTCTGGTCCTGTGAGGTGAGTCAAGGATGGCACAAACACTGGACACGTACAGTTGCCCTAAAGGACAAAAACAATGCCCTCTTGAGTCACACGACGCACACTACTGTACCCTCTAGTGTGGTAGAATCATGAGGAAGTGCCCTACTGGCAGCCATTCATATTTATATGACCTCAAATTAGATAGAAATGAGATATAAAGACGCCCTTTCGCAACTTTGTTTCTTGGATGCCCTTCCAATCAAAAAGGGTGCCATTATGAAGCTCTGCCCCTATAGTGTCCCAAAGGGTCACTTTGACCCAATTATATTCAGTGCTGTATAGACAATACCCATTTCAGTGATAGAAAGTGATGCTGTTCTTTACAGGATGTACACAGCAAAAAAAAAAAGATATACTCGTGGAATCATGCGCGGTATAAGTGCCCTTTTAATGTTTACCCCTGCCCTTCCTCACACACTTCTCCCTCAGACTCTATTTATTAGCAATACTGACTCCAGTCCACACTCACACTGGGTGGGAGTGTGCTCTACACTTTCCAAGTCATGACAAATATCTACGGCTGTCCCACCTCAGGCTGTGACAACGGTGTCGGCTCAGATGAGGAAGTAGGCAACTCCGCAACATGGAGTCATTGAGTCTGGCGACAGCTTTTACTCTGGCGTTATCAGGCTGTTTCATTATTTCATTGCCCTCTCTTTGAGTTTTGTCTGAAAGAGTGCAGCTGAACAAAGTTTCCTTCTTTATTGTGGCTTTGTTTCATCACATTTTGTTTTATTGTGACTTGTTAGGAGTGTCTCTGGGCAATAGCAATTTAATCAGTGGCTGCTGGTGAAAATATTTTTCGGCAGTCGGCAAATCAGTTTTTCACACGGGCTGTGGTTGTATAGCCAAAGCACCATTCTCATGCCTGATACCATTATTTTTAAAGATGCACTTAAATGAAAATAAAAATGTTTAGACTTTTGCCCATCTCTCCTTTAAACATGCCAGCTTCTCTATCACTCTTTTGTCTGCATTGCATTGTTTTTTGTTTGTTTGTTTGTTTTTGGAAATTGACAATATTATGAAGACTTAGACTGGCAAAATAAACAAAGTTGCAGTGCACTATCACCCACTATGGGCCAGCCACCCCTGAATTTAATGCTGTTTAATCTCTCATTTTGTGTGATATTTAAATGTTCATGTTTTGCCATTAGATTTCCCAGGCTGTTTTTAATACGTAAACATTTAGCATGGGCGACTAAACACTGTAAAAGACCAGTGTCAGTCCATGCTGATTTCTTAGATAAATAGACACAGCACAGTAATTGCACCCTGCTGACAGTGTGAACACGTACACATGTACACACATGGCGTACATATGCAGCAGCCTCATCGTTATTAAAGGTGTCATTATGATGCAGAATCAAAAGGTTAACACGTTAAACCACGGCTCTGTTTGACACATAATAACAGTTTAGTTTGAACAAATCATTGTGGCTTGCTTGTTTGGTCTTATAATGACTCGTTATTTATTATGCCGCCACTGAATATTTTTCTTTGGTATATATATATAAAAAAAAAAAAGGAACAGTGTGTTTATCTCATCTATGTTTTATCATCACTGTGGAAGTCTGATGATTATAGCTGCACTTCATGCTGTGTGCACCCCCTGCGCCAAGAGCCAGGCAGGCACACTCAAAGTACAGCGGGTGCACAAAGAAAAACACATTTTAGCCACTTAACAAATAAAATAATATAAAAACCTATAAAAATCTATGCTATCTTAAGTGGATGGTGTCCCAACAGTATGTTTGTCACTGTATCTCACTGTGAGACAGCCCATTACAACAGGAAATGGAACTTTTTGTTGCTTTGTAAACTGCTCACTCTCCTGCACCAAAGCCCATCATGGCACACAGGAGTTTTTGATCCACTGCTACCTCGACTTGTGTAATTTTGTGACTTCTAGGAACAAAACTTGCCAAAAAAGGCACCAGTAGACCAGCAACTCTTGTGTCCCTGTGAGATAAAAATGCAGATTTTCTCTATGGACTTTAGCATGGCAGAGTGAGCGGGTTACAAAGTAACAGCGCTCAATATCCAGTTGGGCTGGAAAATTTGCCTTTTTAATGATTCATTCGGTATTTTGCAAAACTTTCTCCCTATTTCACAAAATCAACACATCTCATATTTGTTATAGAAACTATGTAAAGTCTGTAGCATCTCACGTCTCATAAGATCAGAGTATTGAAGAAAGCAGTTGCATCCAAACAGCTCCATAAACACAGGTGGTAAACAGCAGCATTCCTCCTACAGCAAAGCACTGCTGTTTCTGCTCCGAGTGGAAATTGCATGTTTCATTATCCCATGTGTGGAAACAGTCTTAGTGTTTGCAGTCATTCAGTCACAGCTCGCCCAGCAGGAGTCGTGCAGCTCGACACCGAGTGTCTGCCGTGTTCACTTCAAGGTCAATCACTGCCTCATTTACTGGAAAAGCTATTTGTTAATCCTGCTCATGGCTCTTTTCAGGGACTGAATCTGATTGAGAATTTGCTCTCAGACAGTGTCGTATGTAGACAGCAGCATGTTAATGTTATCTTAGGTTATTTCAAGGGGATTGATCAAGGAGGGAGGGGATATCTGAGGAAGGCGAGGTGAAATGAGAAATCTCATCTGCGCAGGGGGAGTAACAACTCACATGAGGCTATACAGGAAGATGGTTGCTCTGGTTCCCAGGAGCTGCAGCTGCATGTGCAATGAACACCAAAGGCATAATAAAGCATAATATATCTGTCCACTGACTGTTTTTTATTAATCCCAGGGGGCCATTGTGCCGTCACCAGGGTCAACACAGCAAAGACCCTAAAGAGCAAAACATTCTGAATTAAAGAATCATGTTGTCATCCGTAAGCACAGTTGAAGTGGAACAGCCAATAGGAGCACACGCCTTTTCTCTGAACTGGCATGTAATTGGTCAAAAGTTGAATTGGACAGGACAATTGCATATTCCAGAAAGATGGTTAACCTGGAAATAATTTATCTTAACAATATCCCATGCCTTCAAATCACCAATATTCCACACTGCTCTTAGGTCAAAGCAAATTCAGATTTTTTTTTCTCTGTGTCTCAAATCCAAAACCCAAAGTAAAATTGGATTAAGCTAATTACCCAAACTATTGTTTTAAAAATGATCAATTGTAACTGAACGAATAACAAAATTCTTCCAGGATATAAGCCCCCTTGCTTCCCTCTGTGGTCACAGATAATGTTATTAGTGCTATAATAATACTTATAATGACGAAAACATTTATAGTAATGGATGTCATCGGTAACGATGAAATTAGCCTCATGTTATACTGTAGCTCCGTTTCACTTCCCCCCCGGGGTTAATGATACAGCTTCAAATCGGGATTTATTTAACAATGACTCCTGTAATTTGGGTTTATGGGACGTTCGTTTGTGCCAGGCTGAAGAAAAGACATAAAGGCTCAGCACTTTTTATTATTGCGGCTGCAATTTTGTGTCAAAGCGAAAGGAATCTACTCCATTTACAACATAGCCTCATATTTGGTGCATAACAGAATAATGTAGGAAACAAACCTCTTCTGCTGTGGTTCATTATTAGGGATGAGTATTGATATTTAATTATTCGTCAGAAAACATCAAACTCTTCAATCAATGATTAATTGATTGATTCAAAAAATAAGCAATTCTGGCTTTAGTAAGTGGATGTGATGAAATCTTGAAGCAGCAAATTGTTATTTACTTATTTGACTGTTTTGAATATCCAATTACCAAGTACCATTTTTGCGTGGAATGCCCATCCATAGTTATTATTTGCTGTCAACACACTTTTTCACGGTTTTCAGAGGCTGAATTATAAAGAGGCCACTTCACGAGAGCCACTGGACAGATAAAACCCCTCTCGTATGAAAGTGCTTTTGTATAAAGGCTCAAACAGCAACTCAAATTCACAGTCAATCACCAGCTCAGCGTTAGAATGAAACCTCCAGCTTCTACCTGGGATCAAACACAGAACTTCCTCTTCATGCTTCTCTGTAACCTGAAGCCGAGTCTCTTTTTTTTTTCCTTTTTCTTCTCATCTCCTCACTTTCTGCCACATTCAAATCCTGACTTAAGACACCACAACCACCACAACCACCACCCCGGGGCCAGCTATTGACAAATCGAAAAAACAAGTCTCCTCCATCTTATTTATTGCTCCTGCGAGCCAACCAATTTGCTGGCCATCCGCTCAGTGAGCCTTAATGGCTTCTTGACTGTCAGCGCTTTAAATCCTTTAGAGACCCTGATGTCCACTATAGCTGTAGGTGAGGCTAGGGCATAAAGACAGTAAAACTAATAATCCCTATGGGAAATTAACGGGAGATGTAATTATGAGAGGTGCCCACAATAACCCATATGAATGCACTGATAAACTGATGAGTCTTATGTGTGTTAAATGTGATCCCTACTAACCAATATTCTTATTCAGCTCAATTCATTATCAGCATTAAGAGAGAAATTACACTGTAAGTCAACTCAAGAGAAAATCTTTGTTACTATTAATGGCCTGGTAAAGTTTATGATGAAACTTAAGTTTGTGAAATGTTACATCTCAACACAGAGGAGTTGATTCATTGCTCCCTTCACTAATAGATGAAAATGTGTTATTGTGTGACTTTTTGGATCAATCTGGCCCTTCCAACCTGATTTGAACAGATTATCTGGCCAAATGATCCTGTAGTGTGAGGGATTAATAGACACCATTTGAACGTCATCAGACGCATCAGATATTTTCAAATCATTAGTATTAAACATGTTTGATATTTACGAGTGAACAGCGATTGGGGGTGTGAGCAGAACCCTATAATAACCAATGAGAGCGATGTTGTGTACTTTTGTTCAGAACCGTAACTTCAAGCCAAGTTGATTCCATCTTCTCAGCCATGACTTCATCCACAGTTTTTTTGCTTTCCTCATCAAAAAACATCACAGTCCGCCTCATGTATGTTTATGTTCTGAAGTCACGTTAAATCACGCATGTTTCTGTGAGGTCTCAGATTCCTGGAATCGTTTGATTAAACGTCATGTCTGTGTGCATCTCAACTGGATCGTCTAGTCTGTGCTTGTTCTGGATTAAAACATGGAAAATTGGTTTGTTGTGTCTGTGGTCTCCCACATTTTTTAAATAAGGTCAGATTGGAGAATCCTTCAGTGTGGGTGAAGCTTAAGTGACCAAACCGCATGACGCTCTAGCAAGCGTCTCATACTAAATATCTCATACTTCCTTATTATTAGGAAGTATGAGATAAAATGTTTTAGATTAAGATCCATAATGTTGTGATTAAATCATATAAGAAACCAATTATTCATTGTTGGGAATGTATACACAATCTATTAAAGTTATTTCAAAGACGCAAGAGTTTATGGCTGTCAACACCCAGCAGAAATGCATCACACATCCTCCAACGCCTGTTTCCATCAATCAGAATTGCGTTGACATGTAATGGTACAAAGTCAAACAGTGTCCTCTCGCTGAATGAGTTGGCAGGAGAAGCCGCGAGATTAGATTGCATCTGAGGAATGCTAATATACCAGGAGTCTGGGTCTGGAGATGTCGTGATTAAAGACTCAATTTCCCCGAGGTCACTGTGGCGTGATCGTACATTACTACTAACTGATGTAGTGTCTCTGACATCTGCACTCTGACAGAACGCCTGTCGCAGGAGGCAGCATCAGTTACCTAGTTAGTTAACAAGGAATATAGAATCAAGTTTGTGCATCGGATTAAATATTCCTGTCATGACGCCAGCATTCAACCAGTCATGAAATTTTAAGTAGCTGTGTTGTGTTTTTTTTAAACTGCTTCTTTAGTATTTTTAGTATATGTTTAAAAGTAGAGAGGGATTCTAACAGCGGCTTTTGTAAATGGGATACGAGATGCTATACCTCACCTTTTTGCAAGCTTTAGACTTTTAGAATTTCTTCATAATGTCAAGTTCCATCATGTTAAATGAATGAGTTATTTGTTATAGTTCAATGTAGGACCCCAAGATGACCAAGTAACCACTTTTTTGTGTTCATTTTAGATCTTTGGAACTATATTGATCATTTTATTCATTATTTTCTGATCCGCGGTCTTTTTACTGACACTCAAGCCCAAATGATTTGATTATTTAAAACAAACAAATGAATCCATAATGAAAATAGCTATTAGTTCACTTCTACTTTTACTACTTCTACTGCAATTAAACTAAGAAAACATTGTTCATTTAATCCACATCATGTACGTATGTATCAACATGTTCCATTAAATTACCTGCAGAAAGGCTACCTCATCCTCTATTTCTGTGCCAAAGTGACACTAAGCTAACCTGGCAAGAAACAGGATACTGTATACAGTAGATCTATGCGTTATATTCCTGTAACCACACTGCAGAATTACAAACAATCGAAAGTGGTTTTCAGAATGCTACATCCCAGTCATCAGCCACAACATTAGAACCACTTACCTGCTGATCAGTGTATTAAAAGCTATGCATTTGTGTATTTGAATACACACATATACAGTAATTCGGTGTGTATGTTGTGTGTGTTTGTGTTTCTGTGTGTGTGTGTGCATGTTGATGGCATCCTTGTAGTATATGGAGCTGTTAACAACACATTTGTGCCATTTCAAGCTATTTTTAAGACATAATTCTCCTATGAAAAAAGAAATACACAACCCTCAATATGACCTGGCTAAAATGCTGTTTCTGAATTTAATTTTAATTTTTACAGTGTGAACATAGTGAAACATGTAATATATATATACAATTTTTCGATTGTATGAGATTTTACATTTGCCTCTATCCATACTGAGTATCTTATTTACTCATCCCATAGCGTTACCCAATGTCCCAAGTTTAAATTATATTAAAAAGAGTCTTTTAAATTAGCTTTTTCTTTTGCTGCCATGCATAGTCTTGCTGCAGAAGTCAATATAGTAATAATGATAATAATACTTTTTTCCTAAAAATTTACTTTACTTACTTTACAAATCTTTATTCTCCCAAAAGCAGATATAACGTCTGTTACAGTGCATGAAATAAAATTGCAGGCTATCATTAATTTAACGATAGGCTTTTACATTGATGTTTACACAAAACACATAGTTATTAAATTAAAATTGAAATAAAGAAAGATGAAAGCCATTTCATCAGCCATTAATTAGTAAAAGTAAGTAGAATATAAAGATTTGTTTGCATTGACTTAAGTTTCAAATACTGGAACAATATGACTCTGTGTCAAAACCCACATCTGCAGTTAGTCTCCCACTTTCGTGACATAATTCCTGTGTGTCAAACAAATTACCCACCAAAAAAAGGTCTTAGTGGACTTGTGTGATGTTTGTTATACCACTGCAAGATCCAAAAATAATTGATGAGTTAGAACATCCTCAAAGTCATGTGTGTGACTCCCCAAACCCCTCTCTTCATCACAGACATAATAAATACTGTTAGTGTGAACAGGAATATCATCTAAAGGTCCAGTGCAGGGGTGGGCAACTATTTTCCTCAACCACCAATGGGCTGGATGAATTCTTCTCAACATTAATATTATCTCTTTATAAAAAAACAGTAAATTGTAGTGTTTTGGTGTAAATTGGGCAGCATACAAACACACAATAAACAGACAGAATTAAGGAAAATGCAGATTGTATGCAATTATACCAAATAACTATTGAAAATATCAAATTAATACACTATATAATGAATACTATTGTGGTGTAGTGTAGTAATATGTTGTGTCTCTTAGGAGAGATTATTGGCATAAATCGAATAAAATACACTTACTGTACAGTAAGCGTGTTTGTATAAATGTATACTATGTACATTAGAATAAGGCCTTGCATTACGGAGGCAGCCACCTTGTTCCACCATGTTTCTACATCAGCCTGACAAAGAAGGAGAAAATGGCCGACAGAGTGGAGCAGTGGAGAGAGTTGTGAAATAGTGTTAACATCCTTTCTGGTTTGCGAAGGCCACCATAGTTCGTGATGTGCTTGTGAAAGAGGCGGCTGAGCGGAGAAGTCCTCCACGTCTGTTACAATCTGCAGGCTCACCATTAGATGGCGCACATTCTTACACACTGGACCTTTAAAGCAAACGTTTGGCTTCTGTTGAAACAGTGCCCCTCGCATTAGTCTCCATTGCCTTGCTCCTCATTAGATCTCGTTTCCCCGAGCAGTTAGCTGATTGGCGCTCCCGTGGTCACAAGCTTATGATAGGCTCCGTTCAGCGCCATGAGCTGGTCGTGCGCTCCTTTCTCTACTAACAGGCCCCTGGACATGACTGCGATGGTGTTAGAGTTCTGAATGGTAGACAGGCGGTGGGCAATGACGATGCATGTCCGACCCTCTCTGGCTTTGTCTAGAGCTTCTTGCACGATCTGAAATGGACATAAAAGGGAGCAGTGATCACAGGCAAGCAAACAGGCTGCAGCCATCAAGTGTTTTCCCCCACAATTATAGCAATTTCACAATCATACGCTGATTACTATCATTAGAATGTTCTAGTGGATCATTGTGCTTCAGATGTCTCTTTGCTCCACAGCAGGTTCAACCATTTGAGTAGGAGCTGCTACTGCATAGGCCCACAGACCCCATTCATCTTTAAGAGGCTCTACTGGAAGATTGGCATGAACTGTGAGCTGCTGGGGATAATAACAGAGATGATGAAAGATAATGATGTGAATGATAATAATAATTAGCTCGCTCCTCTCTTTGCTCTCTCTGCCCCGAGAATATCAGTCATCTGCGCTGCGCTGTGATTTGAAGTGATTTGAAGCGTATTGACGCACACCTTTTCACTTTCAGTGTCCAGCGCAGACGTGGCCTCATCCAGGAGCAGGATCTTGGGGTCACGGATGATCGCCCTGGCGATGGCGATGCGCTGCTTCTGACCACGAGACAACTGTGAACCCTGAGCGCCAACATTGGTGTCATATTTCTAAAAGGTGGAGACAAAAAACTTCTATTAAATGTGTTATTGCTACAGACCATATCAGTATAATGATCTAGCGTCAACAACCGATATCTAGGTCAAGAGTGCACTTGACTGGAGTTGAGTTGTTAAATAGTTGCCAGCATAACATAAAAACATAAAAAAAGCCATTTATACACTTCAGAATATGTTCAAAGTTTTATCTGTGACCACTTACTCTACCACACCAAAAACAGTTTTTAGCTTGTATAACATATAACATATTTTTATTTCATGATGGATACAGTAGTAGATCTCCTCCTGTGCACTATAATGCATTTTTCATTCGTTTTCTCTTTGGACTTTGGTGCAGGGGGAGTAACCAGCTCACTAGTTTCTGTTCTTCTTCAATACAACATGATGACCATTTTCTAAAACGATGGCCCCATTTAAAGTCTTGTGGATGATTACGCAGAGTACACTACAAACAACATGCTTAACTGGGGATTAGGTTAATTGGACACTCTAAATAGCCAGTAGCTGTGAATATGAGAGGGAATGGCTGTTTGTCTGTCCAGGGTGTATCCTGCCTTTTGCCCAGCTGGGATTGACTCCAGCCCACTGTGACCCTCAAAGTGACAGAAAATGATTGGATGGATGTAATGGCTCACTCATCTAAATATGGTTACTTTGCTGGCCAAAATACTACATTCAAGGTTTTAAAACACAAGTTCAGTGGTGGATAATGTCACAGGGGGCTGTCACTTTGTTTTCAGAACACAGAAAGCATTTTCACAGGGACGTTAGGGACGTTAGGGACCTTTTGAGATATGTAGGAGGAATCCTAGAGATAAGATTCACTGAAGGTCTGCACACACTCCTCATTCCCACATTATTATCCAAAGTGTGTGTGTGCACCAGCCACACTGCCACTGGCCTTGTTCTTATCAGCCTTTGTTTGCGTGCTGCCCCCCACTTGTTTGCCTTTACTAAGTGTCCACCTGTCCCCTGTTTGTTTTCGACACGTTGTTGAGGTACACCTCACGTGTTCTGCCTCTTTTTCCGCACCACAATAACCGCAGGTCCGTGATGTTCTCGCAGTACCTCAGGAAGCGCCATAACAAAGTCGTGGAGTTGAGCTTTCTTGGCGGCAGAGATGACGTCGTTCATGCCGATTTCTCGGGAGTTGTCGCCGTACTTGATGTTCTCCGCGATGCTGCAGTCAAACAGGATGGGCTCCTGGGACACAATGCCAATCTTGGAACGCAGGAAGGGCACATTGACACGGGTTGAGTCATGGCCATCGATCAGCTGCAGGAAGGTAATGATTTTCCCATGAGTAGAAAGCAATATAATAACAAAGATTTGAAATAGAATACGCTTAATGAGGTATCATACTACCCTATCAGCTGTAATTTCTCTTCTAAATACGCAGAGGTGATGCTGTCTTTTTTAAATCTGACAGAGAATCAGTATGAGTGTTTCCAAACCACTTCCAACTCAATTAAGGCCATCTGAATTTGGCAGGGGTCCCTTGCTGGCACAAATGCATGACTCCATCCTGAGTAGTATCCCAATTTTTAAATAGATCACAAAGTCAGCGGAAATGTCAGCAGGGGAACTGCAACTCTTGTCTGCCTTGGTGTAAAATCCATGGTGCGAGGGGTTAACAAGGTAAAGAAGGCAATTTCTTCTTTAGCTTTATTCTTTAGACAGCATAAACTAAAGATTTTAAGCATCTTACAAGCAACAAGCTGTTGGCATATCCTTTCATTCACTTTGGTTATTGTTGGGATTAAAGGTTCAATCATAAAGGTTAAATCAGACTAATACTTCCTCCTGAAAGCCAATGTTTTCAAATCCCACATTTCCAATTAGCAACACAGATTTTCTGTTGCTATTCTCATTATTCAAGCTTTAGACACTTGTTTTTATTTATTCCTGATGACAACTGACTTTAATGCCTCCAAAAATAAAAGTTTAGACAAATAGATTAAAAAATATGATAATTAGATCTGTATCAGCGCTGTATTTCCTAAATGAATGACATGAAAACCATAATTTGTTCATTAAAAACAGCTGTCAAACAAGAGAAATGACTTCAAGAATGTACCATTTGTAGTATTAAACTGTGAAAACGTTTAGAATATTCATCCTCACCACTCTGCCATGGTCAGGATCATAAAACCTCTCCAGCAGCTGCACGCT